>NC_044500.1:42704557-42947057 GCF_902362185.1 Chanos chanos
TGACCAATTTACACCACTGGCGGCTGGACACAGGAGATCAAAGTCGACCATTAGCTTCAAAGCCGTTGCTGAAGGGAAATTCATTTTTGCTGAATTCAAATCAACTTGGTTTCATCTTAATAGCTCTCCAAAATTCAGATTGTGACTTTTTGCACTCACAAAAAGATGCAATGGGTTTGAATACCTAGCTAGATGTGAATCTGAAAACATTTGGTTTGATCACTCCGCTGTCAATCATACAGTGACGGCTGAGTCGGGTTTTTTCTTTTAAGAGGTACATAACATGCTATAGAACAGAGATGGCACAAATGCATTTACTGTGGACAATATTTCATGACCTTTCCATGTATGTTATTCTCTCTGTCTCTCTCTCTGTCTCTCTCTCTCTCTCTACCTTCATATCTGCCATCCTGCTCCCTGTCTCTCTCTTCTTGTGTATTCTGTTTCTCTCTCTCTCTCTCTCTCTCTCTCTCTCTCTCTCTCTCTCTCTCCCAGATGGCTGAGATCCTGTGGAGAAACAGCAGACTGAGTGGTTTCCTGTGCCATGTTTACTGCCATATCTCATGAGTCAGCAGATCCTCCAAGAACATTTTTCACTATTAATCTGGTCCCAGCCATCACCAGGACTGAGCGAAATGCTTACCCTTATGTCCTGATCCTATCACCAGCATCACTCTCCCTTTAATTAGCTACATGCTCTCACATACATTCAGGAACTCCTGCTGATCAGTAAAGGTGGGGATGGGGGGGTGGTGGGGGTGGGGGGGGGGCAGCTGCCTACATTAGGCGGCGTGGGAGCAGGGTGTGGAAAACAATATGCTTTATCATCATGATCTGAGTTTAAAATGAGTTTATATATAACATATCACACATTCAGACATTTTTGACAGCTACTTAATGAAGTATAAAAGAAATTAATTGAAAGGAAACACACACCTCTTTGTCATGCAGATTTGATTTGCATGGTCATAAAGCATTATCTCTAGGGATGGATCACGTCAGAGAATAAAGAATGAATCTGACCAAACTGACCTTCAAGGTGAGAGATTACGTCCCTGGGGTTGAAAGATTTGAACTGATATTACCATTTATGACTTCCATGCTTTTTTTTAAAATTCCCAATACACCAGTGGAACAGTTGCCACATATGCACACGCACACACACACACACACACACACACACACACACACACACACACACACACACACACACAGTTGTCTTTATGTTTTAGTGAGTACTTCCAATTGACTGTAACTAATGATTGATGAGTTAACCCCAACACCAAGCTTAACCCTAACCATATCCAAAGATATATTTTGGCTCCTCTCGTTTTGACGATGAAAATCGTCAAATCAAACAAGAGGAATTGTTTTTAAACAATGGCGATTGTCCCAGAAGGATGCCACTTGTCAGACATGTATGTCTTCATTGGGGCATTTATTTCATCCAATGCCACAAGGACAGGATACACACACACATACACACACACACACACATGGTATGATGTGCAATTCAATGTTCTATATCTCAACCAGGCCCTTGACTCATCATGCGCTGTAACAAAAACATGAAACACTGGCAACTGTGATGTCATAATAATAATAACAGTTTTATGTCAGAGCATAAAACTCATCCTGCCATCAATATACCATAGATGAAAAGCAGCGTGTATTGTGAGGTGTGATAAAAATTCACGATGCAACAAACTTAAAATCAATCAGCAATCTGAGAGAGAGTCAGTACTGCGTCGCACTGAGTTTGATTAAAACACCGTAATATTTTCCACTTGACACTAATAACATTTGACTAACCCTCCCTTCCTGCTGAGGTTGTCTACTATAGTCTTTCAAGAAATCTTCTCAACAATTCAATTAACATCACAAAGTGTGCGGAAAACATTAATATTTGTTGCCTGCGACGTAAGCTGTAAACACTGACAGCAACAACAGCAAATTAACAAAAAAGATCTCCACCCACTGTTTTGTGAGGGTTCTGTCAAACGGCAAGGGAAAACAAGAGAAGGAGGAAGAGAGTTTGGGAATGACGAGAGACTAGTGGGAATAGGTTGTGGAAACTATGCCTACTAGGGAGTGTGTAATTTGAAAACTTTGTAGTGAGTGTGTGGAAGATTCCAGAGCTTCGACACCGCTAATGGTATTCCATTCCCAGTGAAGCACGCTAAAATCCCACCTGACAACCCCTTCCAGACGATGTTCTTTACAACAACAAGTGCAACTACACATCAAACGGGCCAACTGCAGGAATTCACTGGTGACATTCGACAGTAGATCTGTTTGAAAAATGTTAAGAGGGTGATGAAATGTGTGGAATCATGATGGAACTGTGCATCATTATGAGCTGCGTAAATTATGATCCGCAACCTTTCAGATGAATGATATTTTTTTTAACGCAGAGTGGTACTATAGCACAGCATTATGATTCAGGGTTAGTTTGCAACGAGACTTACATTACATGATTTGATATGAGCTGGCAGAAAGGCCACTGCAGTCTAGCAGCAAAATGTACCCTATTCTCATACATGAAATATGGAAAGAATGCTAACATCAATTATTACTCAGACATTGTAATTTTTTTTTTTTCTTCCCAGAATTCATTAATCATTCAGTAGCACCATGCCTTGCAGATGGTAAGGAACCGTCTGTGATTGGAGCAGACAGCTTCAGTGTGACAGTACCCTCTCTCTAAAACCCATGCATCACAAAAGCCACATCATATTGCCTTATTCCCTCCGTCCTGCAATTTTTGCCCCTTTTTTTTTTTCCGCTCTTAAAACCTCCTATTGATCCAAAGAAGCCCCGTCTGAGTACCAGCAAGTGCTTTTCCTCGATTTGTCACTTTCCTTCTCTTCGTCTCTCTCTTTTTTTTTTTTTTTTTTTTGTCTCAGACATCTGAGCCAACAATCAATGCCACTTCATTCCGGTGAGGGAACAAATGGAATTCCAGCAGCGAGAGCGGATCAGCGGGCGGCGAACAAAGGCTTTGTGCACGCACGCACACCGCTGTGTTCCTGCAGGGGACCTCTGTGAGCATCACAGACACCCGCATCCGCGAAAACCTGTGCCAGTTTCTCAAAAAGACGTCAACTTTTTTCGGCTTCAGTTGCGCGACTCGCGAGGGCGAGCGCGCATGCGCGAAGACGTAGCCAAAAAGAGGAAGGGAATTCGAAGCTTCGCCGGCGTAAAGACGATGACGAAAGAGGCCTCGTCGTTATATATGAATGCGAAGTCTGAGAAATCCACGAGTGATGTCGCATTCTTTTCAACAACGACTTCCATGATCTTCAATCAGAAAAAGAAATCGTGATCCAGTCTGGAGTAATAGTTCATGATCACTGCTATGTTATTTTCCCTCGTTATGGAAGAAAAGTGATGAACCTCATAAGAATCATAAGATTAAATAGATCAAATCAAAATCTTCATATTTGCAGATTTTAGCGTCTCCATAAGGCCATTATTGAAATTTCATTTCTTAGAGATACTATGAAACATAAACCCTAAACAAATGCAACAGTGTTCTTTGACTGTCACAGACAAACCAGTGCTAACCAGTACAAATCACTGAGACAAACTACCAACTACGATTGTCACAAAAAAAAAAAAAGTTAGAAAACAATGATGACAGATTAAGCATCTCCTCCAGCTGTTGCTGAAGTTTCCCTTTACAATCATTGAAAATGAACAGTTTCTATCAATACATGCATCAAATGGTGTTTCAAGAAACATTCTACTGTGCATCATTCTTCGAGAAGGGAGTGTTTTGTTGAAGGAGGATTCATGTTTTAGTAGTGAATTTGTTTGGACTTGGATCTTGTAGAGAGGAACACAGTAAAACTAAGCACCTACAGAACAAGCAGTACCAATTACCACAACCAGTTGGAAATGCTTCTGTCACTTTTGTAGGGTGTCTATGACAGCAGCCTCTTCAAAATCATCTGCGTGGGTTTAGCAGTCTGACTGAGAGAGCTTTTTTTTTTTCTTCTTCTTTTTTTCCCTTTCAACACCCTCAGTGAAAGTTGAAAGCAGCACTATGTCCTAAAACTGTTACCCCACCCCAAACCTCCCCTCCCTCACACAGGCTGCCAGCTGCTTGCATCTGCCTCAGGCAATTTTCCCCCTGCCTACCTGACCAGCTGTGCCCCCTCTATCACCGAATCAGCAAATCAGCAAAAAGAAAGTGTGTGTGAAAGAGGGAAAGAGAGAGAGAGTGAGAGAGAGAGAGGGAAAGAGAGAGAGAGAGAGAGAGAGAGAGAGAGAGAGAGATGATATTATTCTCAGTTAAGCTAAGAGAAGCTAAGAACAAAAAAATACATAACCTTGATTATTGGTTGTGATGGGATTAGACTGGCCAGTTATACTCAGAGGATTTCATAATGAATGCACTGACATTTCTCTTAATCGTCCTCTGCACTGTTGGATGCAGTCAGACACAGCAGGGAGGGTGGAGGGGGAAAAAAAGGATGATTTACAATGAAAAATGCAACTTGCTGAAATAAGAACCATTGTGCACAAGATGGCAGAAATAATTCTGCTCTGCCTGGGGGATGACAGCACAACACAGTGGAAACTCATTGTGTGGTACAGACTCAACATTAAGTCATATCGCACACAGACACGCACACACGCACACACATACACACACACACACAAATGCACACACGCACAGACATACACACACACGCACGAACGCACAGGCATACACACATGCGCACGCACACATACACGCACGCACACACACACACACACACGCACGCACGCACGCACAGACACACGCAAGCACACACACAGACGCAAACACAAATATACACACACAGCCTTGTGCTTTCAGTGCCTGCTAAAGCAAAACACTTTTTTTTACTCCCTCATATCTCCACAGTTGATGTTCTGAAATCTATCCATTTGAAATCTATCCATTTCATTAACAAAAAGAGGTAATGTGATAAGAATTACACCACACCAATTATGCACAAAAGCTTCCACTGCTGAACAAGTGTACAGTGACGCTCTCAGAAATGACTGAGTAGTTGAGGAGATAATGTTTATAGCAAATGTAGTGTCAGCATGGAAAAATGACAGTTTCACATTTTCATGCATTTTTCTGTCAGTCTGCTTTGTTCAAATATGATTTGGTTGATTAGTGGATCATTTATAAGCAACCTACACTGTACAATGTGTTTGGCAAAAAGTTACATCTAAATCAAAAATGATATTTTGTACGTATCAAGAGAAAGTCACAGAGATATTCTGAATTGGAATAATGGATTTTGAACATAATTCTGGTTTTGATAAACAAACATTAATGCATAATATCAAGAAAATAATGCTGAGATGTTGTTCATTTGACCTAATTAATTAAGTCATACAACATAATTACCTGAGTTTTACATCAAGAATATTTATTAATTTGTGTATTTATTTACCTGCCTATCTATTCTATTCTATCTATCTATCTATCTATCTATCTATCTATCTATCTATCTATCTATCTATCTATCTATCTATCTATCTATCTATCTATCTATTTATGACACTGTGAACATTCAGCATTTCCCTGTCACACTACATTGACACGGAAACAAACATTAATGCATAACAACAAGAAAATAATGCTCAGATGTTGTTCATTTGACTTAATTAATTAAATCATACAACACAGTTAACTAAGTTTTACATCAAGAGTATTTATTCATTTACTTACATACTTATGTTATTTTATATGGTATTATAATTTATTTATGTACGACACTGTGAACATTCAGCATTCCCTTGTCAGACTGCATTGACAAGGAAACAAGGAAAGAGCAGGTGAAGAACAGCATTGTGGTGGTCAGGGGGAGTGGATCATCTTATGCCTGAGGCCTGCACAGGGGTGGGGGGTGGGGGGGTGAGGTCGGGGGGGGGGGGGGGGTGGTGGTGATTGTCTTGCACTGTTTACCGACAAGTCTCAATCAGGGGCCTGCATGAGAGGTTCATGTGGATTCGCTTAGACTACCGGCACAAAAATCCAAAAGAGAAACCTTGGAGGTAATTAAAGCAATACTGTAACAAGAAATAAGCAATTTAATATATTTTTAATAAATGGATTGAGACTTTTTATTTCCATTAACTATGGAATGGAGTATTGGGTTTAGTCGGAAATGGACTATTGGGTTTAGTCAGTCTTAGTGGTGGAGAAAGCATTTAATTGAGGTGAGTCAACAAATTAATCATAGTTATCTTTACTACTCATTTTGAGTGACTTGCACACATATGAAATATTGTAATTTTACGCAAAAATGCCATTTAAAATGAACTCAACAGATCTACTTAAACAGTAAGCATTGAATTTTTTTTGCCTTTTTAAGTATGTTCCAAATCATTTTTAAAGTGTTTATAAGGATATTAAGAGCAGGAAAAGACTATAAGATAGGGACGAGAGCCATTTCTAAACAGAATTACAAATTTGAGCCTTGTGAAATTGGTTTTGTATTTTCTTATTTTGTGTATTTCAACAGGGCAATTAGTTTTGTATCTTCTTATTTGTGTTTGTCAACAGGGTGCCTGGCGGAGCAGTGAATTGTGCTGTTGCCCCACAGCAGGAGGCAGGTCCTGGGTTTGATTCCCAGCCGGGCCGCCAGGGCCCTTTCTGGGTGGAGCTTGCGTGTTCTCCCCGTGTCTACGTGGGTTTTCTGCAGCGGTCCAAAGACACGCAAGTCAGGTGAACTAGAGATACCAAATTGTGAATGTGTTTGTCTGCCCTGCCATGGGCTCGCAACCTGTCCAGGGTGTTTCTCTGCCTTTTGCCCAATGAATGCTGGGAATGCCAACCCCCCCCGCCACAACCCCAATTAGGATAAGCGGCATAGATGACGTATTTCAACACAGCAAGAAACAAATCATATTCAAAGCAAGCAAGTAAACAAACAAACAAAAAAGAGAGAAATTTGTAAATAAATAGGAAAAGGAAAAGGAACTGAGAAAACTTCAAAATGCTTATCATTTTTGCCTTTAAATTTTTGCCATAGCATTAACAAAATCCACAATGAACACGCACATAGCATAGCGTGTTTGTCTCTAAAAGCATTCCAGTGGAATGAGACAGCCAGTTACTCTTGTACAAAGCATTGTACCATTTTAACTCTTGCCTTAGGACCACTGAATCAAAGACCCTGCCAAAACGTATACTATACAAGAAAATGTGACCTTCTTCACGGGAAGAAGACTACTTTATGCCAAAAAAAAAAAAAGTTGTTTTGTATGGTCCATGTATTGGGGATAGCTGGACCTTTCTCCCACTAGCATGCATTCCTTGCCATCACAGAGAATTGTAGAGTGATTATTCAAAAGGTTTATGAGCTTTGAGTCATATATACATGAGAAAAACACATCTGATATCTCATCACACAGGATGTCACAGATCACAGGCACATGTGAACTTTAGGCCAAATCCCCAAAAGTTTATCTGCAATTCATCATGATTAGCATTTTGTACTGTTTCCTCAGAAGAAGACTCATCTTTGTTATGCTGACCTAAAAGTGGAAGAGTAGACTAAAGGACACTGTGATTGGATGGCTAGTTTTAAGAAACGCTACATTAAAAATCTGAATTTATAGTGTATTATGTGGGAGACATAATCTGTCATGATGCTTGTTGCGTGTGAGCTCCGTATGGTATATTAGTGCTGGCTATTAACAAACATCTAAAACTGTTCATCCAGCCCAGAATTCACCCTTGGACAAGTACATGAGAAGAAAATGATGTTTTATAATTGTAAGAGTTATTACTCCATCATCCCTGTCAAAGGAACATATATTCTGAAGTCAGTCCAATCACAGGCAGTTTTCCATGCACCTACACAATGTGGTGGCCACGCTGGATATAAACACACTGACAACATGCAACAAAGTGATCAACAAGAACGAAAACAAGCAAACAAACTCTGAGCACTTTGATGACCTGAGAGTTAAGACGCTACCAAGCAACTTGATTTATCTTGTAGAAACTGCAAAGACGTTGAAATGTGTAATGACTTTTGGCTGTAAATTGCTCAGAAAAAAACCCAAAAAAACAAACTGAAGCGGCAAAGCAAATGGAAGAGTAAATTGCAAGATGGGTGGAAGCCACAAACAAAAACAAACACTCAAAAAACATGCATATGTGTGCCAAACACAAACTCTAAAAGCAAAATGACATGAAAGAATGACTGAATGCAATGCAGATGCACATTCCTGTATGCTTTCATGTACTGTGGCCTTGTGTGGGAGATATTGGAAAGCTACTTCTAAAAGTTACCCTCCCCTCCTTATTCTGGATTTGAAAGTATGGAATAAAACAAAGTATTTCATTACAATTCACAGCCAGGCTCGAACACAGATGATGCTGAGTCCCGTTCCTAAGCAGACCGAATTTCAAAATCTACTCAGCTTGCCGCCACCATAAGGGAGAGGATATTTCCGGAGCCTTCTGTCCCTCTTAAGACAGGGAGCTCACACTTTCAGCGGGGCTAACATTAAGCGAGATGGATTTTTCCTTCAGTCGGCTTAAGACACTCATTTTTAAAAGAGCGTTTTAATACCGTTCCTTTCATGTACAAAAAGCATTCCCGCTGTTTCTGATCCACACTCAAGAAATGACAGTCAGTCAGAGTCTTCGTCCTAGGAGGTTAATCTGACCATCCGGTGTGTCCATCAGCGAGTCCATCACATTAGCACCAACACTGTTTGTTTCGGGTATTAACCATTGCCATCAGTGCTTGTTGATCATCTGTAGCCTCTTGTCATTTGGCACTATAACCATCCAGAGGTTTAATCTAATTACACTACAGCGTTAAAATGGAGGTGGATGAGGTCTTTGCTCATACGTGTGTTCTTGAGATTTTCTTCTCCGTTATAAGTATTCTAATGATCGTATATGCCACCAGTGAATGAGAAGATTCCATTTGTCCTTTAGTAATGTTAAAGAGAGAACACATGATTTTTTTTTTTTATCTCTCTGTTGTATCATATGGTGTTCATAGACAGACTTGCTGGGTTATTTCTGATAACACTGATAGTGTTTCTGACAGCGCAGTGGTGGGTAACAGCATGGAATGCTGCGTGATGTAGAACTGTCACAGGTCAAAGGTCAGGCAAAGTTCCAGCGCGTAACTTGGCGAGGCGTCCCTGTTCCGCACCCCTGCCTCTTGTCAGCTTGATTACGTCTGTCTGACAGGAAGGCCGGACCAAGCACCGCTTCCCTGGGAGATCACACTCAGAGTCCAGACCCAGAGACAAGTAAGAGAGCTGGAGCTTAAACCATGACAAATAACAGACAGTCATTTGTCAACAGCCTCACAGACATGTTAAGGATACACAAAGTGTGAATCTTGCAAAGAACGGCCGCCGGACTCGAAATTTCAGAGAAATGTAATCTAAATATATTTGAGACATCACTCTTGAGTGGATCATTTTCTAGAATTGGTTGACGAAATGCAGTTTGATAAGAGCACAAATAATGCTCTTACCAAACAAAGGCTTATCTTGTTTTTCAGTCTGGGTGTGAAAGTAGTGGAGGAACCATTTGATAACAGTGGTTAGGGAAATCGTCATTAGGGCTATGGGTGCTGCAACACACACACACACACACACACATACACACACACACACAAAAAATACCAACCGAGCAAATGCGGTCTTAACAATACAAATAAAAGCATTGACTCTCGTAATGAGACTACTCTCGGATCCTGCAGAGACAAAAGAGGGCCGTGCCTGTGAGCGATTTGCTGCTACCAGGGCCCGCAGGAGCGGAGTGGTCCTGACGCTGGTCCCGGGTCGTAAATCATTGTCTTCAAGACTTTAGATGGTTTTAAATCAGGCTTTGCATTCGGTCCCTTACAATGGCCCTGGGCCTATTAAACCCCACAGCAGGATGCTACAGAGCCTTGCAATTCATCAAAGAAAGGATAAAGAATCCTTCACTTTCTCTTTTCTCTTTTTTTTTTTTAATTTAAAGCCTACTATCTCCACCTCCCCTTATTAGTTCTTTTTTTTGTGTGCGTGTGTGTGAAGTAATGGTGAATATTGTCCGTCCTTTCAGGGTACGGTGTACCGAAAATAAAAGCAGCACAATGTTTTGTCTCTTGCTAAGTGTTCTGTGATGTTGTGTCAGTTGTGTTTCAAAACCTCCCTGCATGATTACAGTCATCTAGCTCCTTTTTTTTTTGTTATCATGTCACTGAACCTGATGCTCCCTAGCTCTAGTATGTGTAATGACTGAATGGAATACATAATTGGGAGCTATATCACGCCGTGAACACACCTGCTAAAAAAAAATTTTTGAAGACTGAAGGTCGTGGAGCAGCAGTTGCTTTCCTCCTTGCTGTTGGTGTGCTGGACCTCAGGCTACCTCGTTAATATCTCTGACAAAGTACCCCCCCCCCCCCCTCTTTAAATCAACAGAGAAAACAATGATTTAATTTGGGGGAAAAACAGGGTCTCTTTGATGAAGAAAGAATCAATGTACACACTCCACTGATCAAGAGATGGACTGGGGGTGTGTGTGTGTGTGTGTGTGTGTGTGTGTGTCGGGGGGGGGGGGGGGGGTCTGGAGAGGGCAGTGAACAAGGGCAATTACGATACAGAGAGAAGAGCGTGTCTGAAGGACCAACGAAATTCGGTTGAGTGACTTTGGGATAAAACAAGACAGAAGTAAATGTCGAGTCTGAAGGAAAACAAGTATTTCATTGTAGCCAAAACGCCCTCGATTCTGAGCGTGATACCATTTTAATGAACTTTCAAATGTGAAGACTGCTTAAAAAAAAAAAAAAAAAAAAGGAAAAAAAATATATAATGCAGACATTAAGAGATTTTGAATAAAGGGAAAATTCATAGAATCAATTGACTGTCTGTGTCGCTGTGAGTCCCTTTCAGTGTTACCACTCTGAGGCAGTTACTCCCCTGAGGAGACCAGTCTTCTCCTCCACTCTGTTCTCACGCACTGAATGCTGCACCATTCTGACACCATTCAAGGAACAAAGCTTGTCAACATTCAATTAGATCCCTCTTTAATTACAACACTTAGCCTTGATCAAAACCAGTGATTGAACATCGTTACTAATCTGTTGTGATAAACTACAGACAGCAGTCAGAGAACAACATGATACGAGAGTCCGTGATGCTCGAGAAATCCACACCCAGTGGTTCGTTTCAGCGGCCATGAAACCCAATACTATAAAACATCCGATGTCTAATTATGCCGCATAGCTTGTTGAAAGGGGGGGTGACCTCAGTCGTTTTCTATATACAAAACAGCTGTTATTACATGGCTGACAACCTCCTCAGATATTTTTTTATGTCGGGTCAGCAGACCACAGTACTCTGCAGCCACAAGCTCTCTAAATGGCACAGAGGAATACAAGCCCATAGATAAGTTTATGCACAAGATACGCTGAGCTGTTTCTTTAGCATGAAGAGGTTTCTCCCAGTGGACAAAACTAGCCTCTGTCGGAGAGAGAGAACATGTCTTTTCCTTCTCTTCTATAAAATAATCAAAAGTTTGTCTTTAAAGTAGTAGCAAGACATGACAGGCAATAGTGATATTGGCACTGATACGATTTACAGGCTTGTAGATATATACGAGAACCTATTTTAATAGAACAGAATATGTCTTTATTAAATGATTTTGATACTAAAAACTGAAACAGAACAAGATCAAATGAGATATGAAAAACCTGTCCACGTTAATTACCCATGGCAATACATAGTATTGACTGAATGTATCTCAGCCTTCCAGGCCTCCTCCTCTGCTCCTCCAGATAAAAGTCCGTCAATGCAGATGTGACAGGATTAAGGAGAGACATGCTTCAAAGCAACGTTTCTGTTCCCTCACATCAGCTAAAGGTCATGCCTGACTTGGGCTACTCAGGCAGTCCACAACGGAGAAATTGGATAGATGACATGTCAAAGGTGATAAGGAATGTGGGAAGGGTACATGGTAAATTTGTGACCCTGAGATAATGAGTTGAAAGTTGTCAGAAGGGTCAAATTTTTAAAACATGTATTGGCCAACATTCACGCACACAGGACACACGGTGACAACTTTCCACTCTTAACATTAACACGAGTATAAGTATGTGTTTCTAACAAAAGCATGTGTACAGGTGCATGTGTTTCTAACACAAGCATGTTTACAGGTGTATGTGTTTCTAACACAAGCATGTTTACAGGTGCATGTGTCTGATACTCTCAGAGCACCTCTCATCTGACATCTGGACATCTGGCAGTGTGTCACCTGTCACAGGTATTGGGGAAGTGCGGGGGCTGTGGGATTTTCACTCAGTTAAATGCATTGTCTCTTATTCATGTTAACAGTCCACATTCTCTATGGTGTGACCAGCTCAGGTCAAATTCATATTTATGAACTTAACGCAAGTTGCTTCCAAAATTCTGCATTTCACAGCTCTGTCATTTAGACATGCTTTCATAAATATGTGCATAAAATGCAAAAAGATGTCTTTACCACACACACACACACACACACACTGAGCGAGTTATTTATTTTTTGGGTCTGCTGTCAAAGAGTGAGATTCTACATGTGAAGCCACAAAATAAGAAATAGGAGGCCATTGTCTTGGCTTTTCAAAGAAATACTGACAAGGAAGAAGAAGAAGAAGAAAAGAATTGTTATGGGTGAACTTTCAAAACAGTGTCAAAGGAGAATGCATCACAAAACTGTCATGAATGTTTGAGAAGAGTAGTCCTATCCTAGTTTAATGAGCAATGCCAATATTACCACAGTGTATTAACTGAAGTTAGTAGATGTCTTACAGCAAGCGTACCTTCCACATGACAGCTTTTAATTATTACTGCTGTACCTGGAGCACTGCATCATTCCAAGGTAATGACCACACTGTCAAAGTGAGGTTCGTCCATGAGGTTTCATGCTTTCATCAGGCTGGCCAGACCATTTTAATTAATTTTAATACCCCACCAGGGACAGAAGAGAGATGATACCATGACAAGTGCCACTTGATTGAATTTTTCACAAACTTCCGTAACCAAGTTCTCATCCCTGCTGTGGAGTACATGAATGTAAATTTGAATGAACTGACATTTGTTTTTCTCCAATTTACCCCAATTTGGAATCTCCTATCACCTAAGATCTCTTCTACAACCCTCCTCTACACACAGGTGTAGCATCACTGAGGGATGTAACTAGCTTGCCGGGGAAGGGTATTTACTCGATAATAACTGAAAGTTCGTAGTTGGCAGACTTAGTTGACAAACCACCAAAGTCACTGCACCGCTAAACGCATGCTGTCAATCTCCAATCCAAAGCCACGCTTATGTACAGTGAGATGATTGGATTCGCTAACCCACTCAACAAGTCACTCTGAGGTTCTAGGGAGAATTTAATAGGCATGGGAAATAACACAATCTATAGGAAACTAGTAGTTTCCAACTGCCGCCCCATCATCCAGGCCGAAGCATTCCAGAGGCTGTCAGACTGTGCTTAACTTGAACAAGTATCCTTCTGCTACGCGGGCCCAGCCTCATTTCACCCATGAGTAGACTGCAGGAGGAGAGACGGACAGAGAGAGAGAGAGGGAGAGAGAGAGAGAGAGAGAGAGAGAGGGACAGAG
The DNA here is from genome assembly GCF_902362185.1 of Chanos chanos. Classification (NCBI taxonomy): domain Eukaryota; kingdom Metazoa; phylum Chordata; class Actinopteri; order Gonorynchiformes; family Chanidae; genus Chanos; species Chanos chanos. Next base: position 42,718,177 of record NC_044500.1, read on the forward strand.
AGAGAGAGAGAGAGAGAGAGAGAGGGAGAGAGAGAGAGAGAGAGAGAGAGAGAGAGAGAGGGACAGAGAAAGAGAGAGAGAGAGGGACAGAGAGAGAGAGAGAGGGAGAGAAAGAGAGAGAGAGAGAAAGAGAGAGAGAGAGAGAGAGAGAGAGAGAGAGGGACAGAGAGAGAGAGAGAGAGGGACAGAGAGAGAGAGAGAGAGAGAGAGAGAGAGAGAATGGCAAGGGAGGATACATTAGCTTCCTTACTCCTTTCCTGTTGATGTTAATTCCATCAGGAGAGACCTGCAGGTCATGGCGGGGAGGCCGACGGTGAGTCTTTGATTTTAATTTAGAGCTAGTTTTTTAAAATGAACGCGATAGGCCCAGGGCAGGCATACATTAAATGAGAACATGAATACTTAACTCTGTCTTCATCTCGCTGGAAGAGGTTGCTACCCCATGCATTAAAAGAAAATATTCCCTCTGCATTCGACAGTTAATTTAAAAAAAGAAAAGAAAAAACCCAAAACTTTTTTTTTTCCCCCATTTCACTGAATTCCTTTATTAGTTAATACATGCTCAGAGAATAATTAACACCAATATGTGAATTTGGTTCATACCATACGACATGCACAGAAAGAACTAAAGGTATTTCAACTTTTCAGTAGCGTTTTTTTTTTTTTTTTTTTATAACGGTTTTGGAAATCTAAGTATCTTGACTTGACTTGTCCAACACGAGTGCCCATCCTTTTGCCAGACGGCAATTACCGCGACTGTCTATAGCTCATAAATACCTTTGAATGGAGGTCTAATGACACATGTAAAGGGTAAAGTTCACGTTCTGAAAGACGGGAGAGAGAGAGAGGAGCACTGTAGCGTTTGTAGCTAAGTGACTTGCAGTTATGAACTCTGTCAGAGTGAAGCACTAGCATAGCCCTGCTCCACGGCGCCATCACGTCATCCCCTGCCCCCCGACTGTCACGCCACTCGGAAAGCGGATCGTAATTAGTGCTCCAATTAAGGTGTCTTAGCGAATGTCAGTAGCGAGGTGAACATTCGCACAGTGATTATCCTCTCATTTTCTTGACAGCGTAGTAGGCTACATTGATCTTGCATATTCATCTTAATAGCCTAATCATTTCCATGGTGCAGTTAGCCTAGCTGTAATCTGTACATGCTAATGAATGATAATACCTGAGATGCTCTGTATTTCACTGGCTTGTTGACCTTTGTACACAACTGTCAGTAAAACATGATCCCTGGGAAGCACGTCTCTCAACAACAAGACCAATTAAAACTGACAAATCTGAATGGTGCCAAATGCTTTGTTTAGTGTTGAAGTGTTATCTCTCAGAACGGGAGGATTTTGAGTTAGTTTACAACATGAAAATCCAAAAAAAAAAAAAGAGAAAAAGATCCTTTAATCAAGCTTTTGATTCCCGGTGCTGCTTTGGGAATCTGCGAATGTGGCTGAATGGCACAGCGACGTGTATGGCAGAGATCTCATTTCCTATTGGTCACTGACTCAGGGTTAGAGGTCAGGTTGTTGAGTACTGAGACCCCATGGGACTGAGAGATGAGGAAGTGCACATACACTGTATTCAGGTACGGGGGGGCGGGGGGGGGGGGGGGGGGGGCTGATTGCATTTTCTCACTGGCAGCTGCTGCAGCACAGCAGAGAGTAGCTCTACCTGACCAGCCGGGGGAGGGAAGAGAGAGACAAGGGCGGGGGTGCTGCTCCTGGGTTGAATTGATTTTTCTCCTCTCAGCTCTCCGCACCAGCGCCCAATGCACTCAGATAATGGAGCCAACTCCAATCTCTAGTCCCCAGTGTCCTCCCTAACCCCACTCCTCACCTCCTCCAACAAGTGTGTGTGTGTGTGTGTGTGTGTTTGTGTGTGTGTGTGTGTATATGCCTGCCTGATGACTTCTACTCTAAAGGGTAATGAATGCTTCCATTTGAGTGTTCACAGGGTGTTTAAAATCCTGTAAAGCAAAGATACATTACAACCATGGTATCTTTGCTGCTGGTTAGGCATAAGCTTCACACAGCTACAAAGCCTTTGCACACCAGTCAAAAATACAGAGGCTGAACTATATTCTTCCAACTCTCAGTTCCTCTGAAATTCTTCTAATTGAAAGAAATAGGCTGATTCTGTGCAGTATAATGCAGTATAACACAGTTGAACGAAAAAGCATTTGATATGGAAGAAAAAAAAGTCAAATTGACGGTATGTTTATAACACAGCCAACTCCTTTCTGAAATGAAATGCATTATCAACTCACCACAGATTGGTTACCAACCATTCAGTGTCTACTTTGATTGGTCAGTGGGCCGTGACATTCCCATTATAACAACAATTTTGACCATCAAAGCTGAATTACAGGGCTAAATGAAATGAAATTAAAGTTGGTGAAAAAAAGGAAGAACTTTTTTTCTTTTTGTCTGCCTTTCTATAACCACTTAGTATTGCATGTTGAACTGAATTAATCAATGCCTTTCCTACTGTGAGTGTTTTTCAGCCGGTAGCACACATCAATTTGACAGCCACTTCTGACCTATTCCTCCTCCACCTGGAGGATGGGGAGAGGAGGGATGGAGGGGATATTGCAGGTGATAAGCCTTGTGCTCCACCTGCTTCACCTCCCATTTTTCTGCTTCCGTGCGCTTTGCATTTACTGACCTTCTAAAGCTGTCCCTCCAGGCAAGCAGGTCCACTCCAGGCCTGCATTAAGAAGATGCAGCCTAGACCAATCATGCACACCATGTACATGTTCTTTTGTCCATACGAACACAAAAAAGCTTTGTTTGCTAAATGTTTTGTCACAGATACCCAGCTATGAAAAAAAAAAAAACCAACAACAACAACAAAAAACCATGCAGTATTAATACATTCATCAAAGAGCCACATTGCAGAGAAGTCTGGCTTTAAAGTGAGAAGAAAAGCAATTAACAGCTTTAAATGTGTTGATGTTGTTTCTTTTTTAATCACGTCAGTTGTTATGGTTCACTCTGCATTATTAAACTATTGAACAGCTGATACCTGGGCATGGCATTATATCTCCTGTCTGGCGAACTTGTTGATCCGTCTGTGCCTGACAGAACAGAAGAGATGAAGAGGTGTCTAAATATAGCATGATGTTAATGAGGTGCAATAGGTTCTAGTCTCTGCCCATTAGCACTGTGGGAAATGACCTGTTATCAGGTCCTCTCTCACCCTCTTTTCCCTTTGTAGGGAGGACTTGACAGCTAATGACAGTGACATGCAGAGACATTAAAGCTCATTAAAATGAAGATCCTATCTGTCTTCAGAGATACAGTGGCATGGTGATAAAATGGACAAAGAGACATATACACGAATGAGTCACCAAAGCTGCTCTTCAAAAAAAAAAAAAAACAACAGATCTACCTCAAATCGCCTTAAAATGTGAGAAACTCAACTTGACTAAATTAAAAAAAAAAAAAAAAAGAACCTTAATATTCAAGATACGCTGTTAGCCGTCAAGCAACAAGGGCACTCCTGCACCCTAGGCATACAATAACACAGAATAAAAAGGTCACATCTATGAGATCTATTTTAGATTTGAGTTTCTCTATGCGGGTCTTATCTCGGTGTCGGAGCGAGAGGCACCCAGCGTTAAACAATCATAATGAGAAATGACAGGCTTTTTAAAGGCCTTAATTAACTCTGATCATAATCAAAACATGACAGACATTAAATTTGTCACAGCGTTCAATCCGCAACCTGCACTCTGGCTTGACTTCCACATGAGAGTGAATTTCCACCCCTGAAATGTCAGTACGGATAAATCAAATATCCTTAGCACGGGAGAGGAAGCTAGATAATGTCGAAAACAGGTTGCATTGTGTCTCCGGAACAAGTCAAATGAAAAATACAGATTCAAGGAGATATTCATAGCCTGCAATCACATCAGACCCAAAAAACACTGCATATAAGAAATTGTAATTAACTTCGCCTTAACGGGGGGGGGGGGGGGGGGGGGGACCTGCCGCATTTAACCTCACAGTTCGATTTCTGCTTAGGAGAACATGTTGTCCTCCTTCAGTTACTATGTACAAGTAGCTAAATACGTCAGGATTCTGTCAGTAATTCTGATAAAAATGGCAACTGTTAATCTACAACTGGCACTCGTGACCTTGTAAAAGCAGTTTATTGCTTCAGGCTTTAGATTATTTCAGTTTAAGTTACTTCTTACTATATTTTTCACAGTTAAATTCTGAGCACTGTTAGCACAGACAGACACATATTGAAAAATACCAGCTAGACTAGTTCAAACTATGCAGTGTCTGATTTAAACTTAAGCAGAGAAGATGTAATATGAAAGAAAAAAATGGATAAGTTTAAGGAGAGGAAATGTCCAAAAGTAAAATGTCACAGATTTTGTCTCAATATTTCAAGGACTTATTTAAGGACTTGTTAAGGACTTGATTATTAAAGAAATTAGTCAGGAATGAATTTTTCCTGGACTGAAATGTCTTGATAGTAATACGCTTCCCAAATGACTAGTGTCAGTCTCACTCCCATGCTAATAATATTGACTCTCTTTAATAACACTGCACAGGACCTTGTACAATATTGTAAGAAATGACATGACCGGTGCGACATTAGTTATGTGAGAACAGCCATTCAGCTACTCCTCCTTTCATATTTTGAGTGTCTTCCTCTTAAATGATGCCTAACTAAACGCTCGCCTATTCTTCTGTTCTTTGTCTGTCCTTCCCTCTATCCCTGTTCCATTTTTCTCCGTGTCACGCTCTGTCCATCACTTCCTCTGAGAATCATCCAGGGCACCGTCCAGGACTCTAACACATTTTTCTACTCTTTCACTACATTAAATACTGTCTGCCCGACCGTAAAACGTGCAGTAAAAGCCAACAATTAGTAAACCTGTGTCCCTAAGGCACCACCAGACAGAGGTAGTCATCAACTAGAGATGTGTGTGTGTGTGTGTGTGTGTGTGAGTATGTGATGAGAGAGAGAGAGAAATTAGATGTGTAGCTAAATCAACACTGTCATATATCTACATTAAATACATTAAAGGAAATTATGACAGAAGTGATCGCAACATGGACAATCCTTAGAACTTGAAACTCATAGTAATCCAGGCACTTGTATGCATGCACACACACACACACACACACACACACACACACACACACACACACACACACACACACACACACACACAAAACGCAGAGGGGGTAGAATATCTAGACTGCCCTCTCTGAAAAGTTCATCTGAGCTGACCATGGATTGTCAAAAACAATTACCTCCTCTAGCCTCTCTCTCTCTCCCCCTCTTAATTTAAACTGATAAGCATCTCGTTGCATATTAGCATAGAGCCCCAGCAGTTGGCATGGTCCCCTGAGATAATGGACTAGCGTTTCTCAGAGAGAGAGAGAGAGAGAGAGAGAGAGAGAGAGAGAGAGAGAGAGAGAGAGAGAGAGAGAGAGCGTTTTACTTTCCTTATGGGAGACACACTGTGCCTCACAAACAACAGCCTCTGACTGGGGTTAGCTGTTAGCAGGCCACTGCTCCATGGCCCTCTGACAAGCCGATCAATAGTCATTTACTCTGTTTCAGTTTCTGTGTGTATATCCGTGGCAAAGATGTATTAGCAAGTGTTTAACCTGCTGTCTTAGCAAAACCTTGGCAACTGCATGGGAGTATGTGTTTTTTTTTCTCCAATGATTTCATGAGTTTCTCAACCACTTGAGATTTGATCTCCATTTGATTGGCATTCAGTCGGTCAGCTGTGTGGCCACATTTATAATGTGAGTTGCTCCAGAATGTCTAATACTGGAAAACACTTATGTGCTTTGATTGTTCTATTTATATATATGCACAATATATAATACTTGACAAGAGAGTCATAGCAATAATGAATAACAGACAACATTATGATAATGACAGTTATTATATATGAGTAATACTCAAACTGTTAGCTCTGCAATATGGTTCCTTACCAAAACGTTCAAAGCCCTTGGCACATTTTATCAAGTCTGACTGATGGCATATGGCAGATGGATTTTGTAAGGATGCTATATAACTTTTGAATTCTTTATGTCTTGTATATTCCAAAATATCCCAACTTTTTCAGACGATATATAGCCAAAGAAAAACAAGAAAAAAAAGAAAAAAAAAACACGAGGCCTTGCAGAACAGGATGCAATTACACGAGAGATCTTTTTCAAAGCTACACATCTATTGTTTTGATGTTCCGCCAAGAAACTGTTGCTTGCTGAAAAAAATTCTCTGAGGTAAGTCTTTTAAGGCAGGAGTTACTATGGTTGGATGTAACCCACAGCTGTAATGTAAAATTAATGTATGCCTTTTTCAAGATCATGTTATACAATATACTCTCAACCTAAAAGGCTGGTAATCAAAGCAAAAAAAAGCAAAAAAAAAAAACAACCCCCACATTGATTAATATTTTCACTTAAGCCTTTACGAGACCAATGAACAAAGACACCGAATGCCTATCGGTGCACTTAGGCTGGCTAATTGCTACATTAAAACTTAAATGAGCACGTCATGGAGCTTGGGATGAAAAAAAAAAAAATCAATAGCAGATGATGCTGAGCTTAACCAAGACTGCGAAAGCTCAGACAAAGCAATTTTTTTTTTTTCAGGCCACTCGATTTAGCGCCATTCAGCAAACAAGAGACATGGGTAATGGCATGATATGAACATTCCGCAGGTGCAAATGTATCGCCCTCCCCGAATCCCTAATACTTCATTTTTTTCTCTCTCTCAGCTGACGTGGAATGCCTCTTTAAAAAAAAAAAACGACTCGGAGCACTTCAGAAGAAATCCATTTTCTCAGGACAGCAGGATCAAAGGCAGTGGCACATGTTTTCTGTTCAGTGACATCAGGGGCCCTTAGAGAGAGAGAGAGTGAAGGCACTTAAGAACCAGTGAGAACAAAGTCTACATCTATCCTTCACTTAGAAGGTTAGAGCCAAACACTGAAATAAAAAATCTCTCATCTCTGTCTCTGAACCAAAAAAAAAAAGCAAAGAAAAGCAACCGCTCTTAACGAGAATCATCGAGTTTGCTGACTTAAGAGTATCAGACAAACAGCTGGTCTCAGCCTATATCCAAAGTAATCGAACATAATTGATCAAAAGAGAGAGTAACAGAGAGTTGTTAGTCGGACGTACTTATAATGAATGTTACCAGCTGAGAAGATGCTTGGTAGTTGTTTATCGAGAAGTATTGGCCAGCATAAACAGCTAAGACAAGCACACGGAAGGCCGCCCACACAGATAACACGTGTTGCAAAAGCCTTTTGGACTTGTGTTTCGCACTGTCCCGGGGGGCATTTGCTCTCCCTTTGTATAAGCAAAACTGACATCCTTTATGAAAGATTTATGAGGCAAAGATGCAAACGGTAGAGATTAAAGTCTCCTGGGAAACCACTCCTCCATCTGTGAAGACAATCACCTGTTCTCAGGTATGCTTAAACTGTAAGCCCTAACTGTTGGTCTGGCACCACAGACAGGTTTGAGCTGAGAGAGAAAAAAAAAACAAAAACAAAACAAAACAAAAAAAACAAGAGGGAAAAATTAACGGATTCATTGCAAAGGCAGTAATGAACTACTCCAAAGGAGAAAAAAAAATTAGAACGTAAAAGTTATTTGATTTTTTTTTTCATCAAAGTGTGACTAAATTACTCATGGGATTCCTCAAAAACATGGCCCGAGGCTTTTGAAAAATAATTGGTAAAGTGCTCTTTGATGTTTTGAGTGTTAGGGCAGAATAAATCATAAATTTTACCTTGGTTAACCAGATGAGTAAAAACTACTGTCATTTTAAATAACCTTTTCATAGATAAAAGTGACTCTACAAAATATGTTATCATTAATGGGTCATAACTTCAAGCTCTCTTGATAGGTTGTGTGTGTGTGTGTGTGTGTGTGTGTGCGCGTGCGCGCATGCGTTCATGTGTGTGAGATTGTGAGTTGGTGAGAGAAAGGGCAGTCTGAACGTCAGTCATTCCGTCTTGAGTTTGTGATGAGATCCGACAGAGTCCCTTGGATACGAAACCATAAATTTACAAAGATCATTTCTACTGAAACAGCGCATCCATTTCTTTCTTCTTTCTCTTTTACTATTGTTATTCAAATTGATGAACAGTTGAGAAGATTTGCTTTGACTGAGCCCTCCTTCTCGAATGGCCCGTTTAATGTCTTAGCCTTGTAAGGGAAAGAAGAAAGGAGGCTTTGTGTGGTACTAACCCCGTGACAAATTCACACACCTCCAGCCTTAGAGCACAGCTAAAAGCCCCTCCTCCCATTTACCCAAAGGACAAATATGTCCTCAAGTTCAAAGAAAGGTAGCACTTGTTGCTTTCATGAAAATAAAATAAAAAAAAAATCACTTCACAGTCTAAGCCCTCTTAAAATCCCTCCCCCTGCCGAAAAATTCTGTCTAATCTAGTCATAGGAATCTTTAACTTAAACCATGCAGCAGGCTGTCTCCAGGGATAGCACACTATAAGTCTGCATGCCACACATAAGTCTCAGATGAGACAGCAAAGCCTTAAGTTAATGACCTCACCCACTGTGTTCTGCTTGGGTCAGTTATGGATTTTGAAATTTGTCAAATATTTGTGGAAATTAGCAATTTTTTTTATTGGACTCTGACAATGCAATTTGTTGTGCGTGCGACTGTGTGTATGTGTGTGCATGCGTGTGTGTGTACATGTGCTCATCTGTGTGTGCTGTGTTTTGTTTTTCCAGAGCTCATCTGCAAATACAAGTATTTGTCTAGACATTGGAGAAATTACCAAGACAAATCCAGGAAACAGACAAAACCCGAAAACCAAAACAAAATTAATAACTGTGACCAAGTCCCTGAGTTTAATTAAATGCATTTGCAAGTGTAAAAGAAATCACTGCCATCCAAAAACCATTAACTCAAAAGACGCGGCGAGGTGATGGCCATTACGATTCCATTAATTGCATCGGTCGGTCCTCACTCTTTTAACCTCTGACCTTAAAACTATCTATTGGAAATTCCGGCTTCGGTGACAGCCAGACTTTAGCCAAACGATTCAGGACCGCGTGGGTCAATAGTGACCTTTCAGCTGTCAGCCAAATCTGACTCGTTATCCCCCTCATCCTCACCTTCCTCATTTTAAAACTTTTCCCCCGGCGTTCCGGGAGACGGAAGGGTTGTGACGGAGAACAGGAGGGACGGCGAGCGCGAGTAATGATCAGGCTAATGACGCGCCGCGTCTCGGGGCTTAGCCTCGGTACGTTCTCCTCTTGTTTTTGAAAGCCCGCGTCTGTGAATCTCAAGCCTTGTTTCCTTCCCTTTCCACTCCTCTGCCTCTCTCTCTCTCTCTCTCTCTACTCGCCCTCCAGCAGCTCACCCCTGGGCTCCGCATGCTCTCTCCCCAAATATCAAATTAAGGTGTCGCCATGCATCACAGCCCACCTTGAGAGCCACAACCGGACTCACACGACGCACAGCAACACTTCATCAGAGGAGCACCACCCTGTGAAGGGCACTGAAGAGTTCTGTCTCGGAGAAGGGCGGAGAGAGAGAGAGGGAGAGAGAAAGAGAGAAATAGGGGAGACAGAGAGAGAGAATGAGAGAGAGAATGAGAGAGCAAAACCGGGCCCCTTGAATGATAAAAGTTCCACACAGGCATATAGAGGCTTGGTCTCAGTAACTTGGGCGTCGGGCCAGCGAGCAACAAGTAAACACGGTGAGCTTTTAATCAACAAATTACAACTGACAAACAAGTTCTGTAATGGGATATTTAAGCCAATTAACTTCCCAAAGTAATCATTTTGTGAAAGTATAAGAACACCACTCATATACCCCCCCCCTTCCCCCCACCTCCAGCCCACCCCCACAAACACATACCAACCCATGCAGGGTTTTCTATCTGTGATAAAAGAGGAAAGCACTCAACAGCTACCTCTGACTATTATAAACCTCTTTGCAGTTGTTTTGGACCAAAACTTCTCTCGTTTGCGTGGGATGAAAAATACAATGCCTTGGCCGAGATATTACACAAAGCAAACCACTGGGTGATTTCATTTACTGTACTGCCATCGATAAGACCTTCATTTTGAACAATACAATAGGCTTAGATCAGCTTTTATTTATTTATCTATCTATTCATTTATTTATTTATTTAAAATTTCCCTCTTGTGGAAAAATAGGTACAAAAATGCATCTAATTGTATGTTCTTGTGCTGTTCTTTACTTATCTCCAAACAGACCTGAAGTGGTCATTCTTTTATTCATTCGCATTCCTCGTTCATGTACCTAATCCTTCCACCCCCCCCCGGCTCCCCCCCAGGCACAATCCACCCTGACAGCTGTGAGACACGCGGAGAGAGGAAGGATAGAAAGACTGATAATTGATTTGAGGGAAAATCCCTACTATGTGTTCTTTGTACCATTCGACGGCGCATTTTCTCCCATCTAGCTGAATAGCTGGTTGAAAAGGGTAAAATTAGCCACAGAGCTAATCCTGCACTGCTAAGTGGTGAGCACTGAAAGAAAGACTCAGGAGATTGGGCTACAGAGGGAAAGGAGGGGACATTTTCTCTCTAACACCGCTAACGCCAAGCTTCAGAATCAGGCTCTATAAAAGAACAACTAGGCATTAAATTGGATTGAATTTTTTTTTCCTTTTACCCACTGTATCTATGTTTTGGTTAAAGTACCCAATCTGTGTGTCAACTTACTGTAAATCAGGCTGAACTCAATCACAGCAGGGGCAGCTTCGTGCTAAAATTTGCTGTAGCATCTTTTGGACGGTATTTGTGTCATGCCTCGGTGATACACCTCAGCAGTGCAGCGTACATCAACCGCACGCACTGTTTGAACAATACGACATCTTGCTTATCTCCATGGATACATCTGACACCTTAGGGAAAATGTGTAGTACAGGCTTGGCCGTCATGTTTGTCTGTTTTCTTAAAAAAAAAAAAAATAATAATTTTGAGGTATGTCGAGGAGAAAGACTGGAATCACATGCCAGAGCCCAAAGGACCAAATCCGTAGGCACACCCTGCCACTCCGACTGAGTCTTTTTCGGATGGATGGGGTGGAAATTTGAAAATTCAAGTTGAGTTTACATGTCTTAATAATAAAACGTGTCACCACATCTTACTTAACAAAGACCCTTTCACTTGGTTAAGAATGCCTCTACAAATACTTGGACATATACTCTGCCAATGCTGAGTGACAGATGGAGTGGAATTACTGTATGTGATGATTCAGACTGTCAAACAATGACATATAAAAGACATGCCTGATGTGAACTTACTGGGCATGACGCCTGCAGACTAAATTCGACATTCCAACACTATCATCATTCTATTCGTTAAAAGGCTACACCGTTTTTCTGGACACGTGTTTTTTTTTTTGTTTTGTTTTGCTGAGGTTGATAACAATAAAGTTGATTATTGTTGAATTCGTAACTAGGGCCAGATGGTGGAACAGCGATTGTCCTGAATGCTTCCACTGAGCGAATAACGGTTGGATAACTGCCAGCTTCTCTGGAGGAAGAGACAAACTGCAGCCCTCATGGTTTTTTGTGCAAGACTTGGGGAGGAGGGGGAAGGGGGGGGGGGGGTGTTATGCGGCCGGCCTCATTGTGTGAGCCTCAAGACTAAAGTGACAGCTGAATTCCATTCATTCATCATCTGAGAGGGAGACAAGAGAAGCAGGATTCTGCTCATTCAGTGGTTGACATACCCAAGCTGATGAGAAGTGATGGTGTTGTACCAGTGAATAAGGCAAAACTACAGCACAGCTCCAGTTCAATTAAAGAGCAATCATTGCGAGTTTCAGTTACGGCACCGTGTGCTCCTTCTTTTATCCCCCCCCCCCCCCCCCCCCCCCCCCCCCCCCACTGCTACTTCTTCCTCACATGTAATTGACGTTCTTGGCCTAGCAGTTACACCGTGTAATGGTCCCAGTGGAGACTGAAGAATGAGGAACACGCACGTGTAACAGAAAGATATGTAGTCACAGCTGCCAAACTTTTTCTTCACAGACCAGAGACAAATGGAGACATTACAATTAACTTACCCTCTAACATATGCACGTATTAAACAGTATTAAATTGAGTGTGCCGTAATCTAACTGACAAAGGGAACCTATATTGTGTAATGGTGTTTTTCTGGCGTAGCTTAACTTCGATGATTCTGAGATGTTTACAGTTCTTATGTAAACGCTGCACTTTTTTTTTCTTTTTTTCTCCTCAACGTCTAGAGGCTCCTTTCAGTGTGGATCTGATCAAAAATGTTCAGTGGGCTTATTAGGACAGAAGTAACTGAAGAATTACGGCTCCTGCGGACGCCAGATGACACAGGGGGAGGCAGAAAGAGGTCTTATCAGCCCCACATATCGTGCAAACACGGCTCCACATGATGCTCAGCCCACATGAGGGCAAATACGTTCAAACTGGATGATTCCAAAGAGGCATATGCGCATGAATATTTATGACAATCATGGGTCAACATGAGGAAATTGTTCTAATCTTACTTTAGTTCTTTTCAGTCTCGGCGATACTCGCGCATGATAATTTTCTAACAAACACACGGCCGACTGTCCCGTTCGTGAGCTGTCCATCCAGCGAATCATTGCGTTTGATGAAAAGGCAGGACTACCCACCGAAAGCAGAAGCGTAGTACGTAATCGGTTATGAAAGACTCGTCTAAACATGCACAGATACATAAATACCAAGAAAACACGCCTAAATATAACATTCATCAGCATAATTGAGCAAAACACTGACTTAATTCATCCACTTGTTCATTCACCACTAAATGAAACTGAGCCTTTGATAGGGCTTAACAAAGACACATACACACAGGGTTTGAGTAAAGTGTGTGTTTGTGTGTGTGTGTGTGTGTGTGTGTGTGTGTGCTCATGTTCATGTGTGGTGGTGTGTGTATGTGTGTGTGCGTGTGTGTGTGTGTTTACGTGTTTGTGTGTATCTCATGTGTGTTTGAGAGTTCCTAAGCCTCCTTGAAGCTAAAACAAGCCAACTGAACCAATCTAAGATCTATCACCAGCTCCAAGTATGATGAACGGGACTGTCAAGCAGAGCCTCTGTGGCCTTGCCTCAGAGGACAGAAAAAAATGTCACACTTTACCCCCTACCTCAAAACCTCTGAAAATGTCTGAACAAAAATCCTTATTAACGTGTCATTACAGCAGTAGCTGCATTGTGCAAATTAAATTACATATACCTATATATTTCCAACAAATTTAATATTATAATTCTGACTGTCACTCTTTGAATTTGCACTTAAATGATGTGAGGTTTCTTGTTTTTTTTTTTTTTTTTTTTCGTTGTTCTGATTACAGTGATTAGAGTAAGAATGAAATGAATCATTTTCACAGAATTAACACCTAACGGGAAACTTACCCCACTTTTGTTACTTGCATTTTCTATGGCACTCTACGTAAGGTAAGTCTATGTCGAGGCCTGTACTGTACTGTGTGGTTTTTTGGGGTTTTTTTTTTTTTTTATTATTAGGCTGTTCTTCATCGATCAAAATTATATAAAAAGAAATTCCTTTGAAGCACACTGCTTTATAAAAATTCAGATACAAGTACAGACCATAATGTATTCTTCCCCACACATAAAAGACGACGCGTTTGACTTTCTGCCTGGACTTTCTGCTGTTTAACATCCTCTCAGCTGAACCAGAGCTTGCCATCATTTTGTTCACTGTATAAAATGATGACAGGAGACATAAATGTACCAAGTTTTGTTCATTATAACAATATATTTATTTCTCTGTGAACTCAGATTGCTAAGTAGTGAACTCTGTCCCCTGTTCGTTTCTTAAAAGGACGGGATTTGGCTCAGTGTGCTTGTGTGGAGGCGTCCTGTACCAGCGAATGCAAGACTGGGTTGGTGTGAGGTTTGGTTCAAACACTACAAACAAAAAAAAAAAAAAACAAATGAGAAAAAAAAAAACAAAAAACAGAATATCCATAACTTGTTGTAACAGCTTTTGAAATTAAGCAGTATGTTTTGAGTGCCTGAGGCTACCTACTGTTTCTGTGCAGTCAAATTAACTGAGGGGAAGTGTGCAAGAGCTGAAACAGTTTGTCCTATGATCTGGAAATAAGATTTGCTCGCTTTCCTTCATAAATAATAGTTAAAGAGCAGAGGTGAGCCTCAGCGGAAGTATTTACATAGACGAGCGGCATAAACCATGAGAGTAATGAGATTTTATGTGTATTTATTATTCCTGAAAGATCCATTCATTCACAGATGCGCCCATGACACCAGCAGCTCATACGCTTCCATTTTAATTACAAATTCAACACACTCGCAAATTCGGCACACCGCAGAAATATCTACAGTCTTACCATACACTTGCCCATCGTCCCTAAAAGTAACTGAAATCCCTATCATTTAGTCTTTCATTTACTCTAAGATGGATGGAACCTTGAGTCTCAAGTCATTAAAAAAAAACAAAAAAAAAAACGGCACTTCTACCACATTTCACATTCAAGTGGATTTCCTGAAGCAAATGCCTCTCCATTAAAAGTAAAGTCTTTTCTGCAGATGGGACCAATCACAACCCTGTCCACACTGACATTTACGTTTGGCACACATTGTCCAGGAACACTGAATTTCTCACTAGTTTGTATATGTTTCAGAGTGGGATAGGCGCTGTGATTGTTTTTGTTTACCATGCTCACGGCCTGGCCCGACAGGTGTCACAGAAGCAGAGACCCCTCAGCGTCACCACTGTCACGACAGAAAGTGTTACCAACGGCAACAAAATGCCAACAATGGCACCATGGTGATGCCTTTCTACCTCTATTTGTCAGTGATACTCAGAAGCCACGTCTTAACAATGGAAGGCCACATCTCAGAACAGGACAGTCTGTACCAGGGAATAGTACTGCAAAACTGGGGGGGGGGGTTGTATTTTTTTTATTTTTTTTTAGCATTTGCGTATGATAGCTTTGATCTGTACAACCATAAATACTAAGACACATCTTCCTCCAAAATGTGGAGAAAGACATACTGCGTGTGTAGAGCTCTTAAAATGTGAATATTTTAATGTAACATATTGTGATTACATCCACAATGCAATGTTGGAGTTTAGAGAGAGAGAGAGAGAGAGAGAGAGAGAGAGAGAGACAGAGAGAGAAAAAAAAAGCTAAGATTTGAGAAGCTTTGTTGCACTTACTATAAAGATGAAACACAAAACCAGGTGGATAGAATTTCACATCTCTGCTGAAAACTTGCAAATTTGACGGGATCAACAAGACACCTGTGAGAGGCGAATACCTCAGCAACACCTGTTTCTCGTGATATGAGAAAAGAAACTAGAAGAAGAAGAATTAGAAGAAGAAGAAAAAGAAACATTCACTAGGTCTTTTGGAGAGTCACACGGGCGGGAGGGAATGATATAAAACGCATCCAGCCCTTAAGAAACAAATTTTGAATTGGCATCCGTTCCCCCATCCTGACAAGATAAATCGTGGACTACTCAAGGGCAAATTCTTAACAATTCTTACCAATTTCCCAGTACCGTCAATGATTAGCCTCATTTGAATAATGATTTGGCTTGTCATCAACATACCTCTATCAAACAGACTGGCTTGGTTTCAAACTAATCAATTTATCTGTGTCTGTAAAACCATAGACAAGAGTCTTCGCAACTGAGACAGCTTGACAGAACAAAGAACCATACTAACGTAGCTCAACTGTGGCTGATCCACAATCACTGATGGCGAACCGAGACCCATTTAATGCATTTACTAATGTACATTTCACGAGTGTAACTTCAATTTGTAATGTAACCATTCTTGTAGGTTTAAAAGGGTACAACTTCAAGTGAATACACAATGGGATCTGACTTCACAAGACAGTCTCCCCAGGGCACTGGCTTCTGTGTTTGTGTGTGTGCGTGCGCGCGTGTGTGGTGTGTGTGTGTGTGTTTCTGTGTGTGTGTGTGTGTGTGTGTGTGCTGTTGTTGTTGTTGGTATTGTTTTTATAGTACTGGCTCAAACTTCATTGGCAAACTCTCTGGTTTATGTATAGTTACAGTAATATTGTCACATAGATATAGTCATATTGAGACAACAGAGCACATGTCATGAAATTATCACAGTGTTGAAGTAGGTATCTACATATTCATCCCAAAACATTTACCAATACTCTCTCAAGTTTCATCTAAAAAAGAGAGAGACATATTTCATCCATAAAAAAAAATAAAGAGATAAACCTCATTGTAAAAAAAACTGCTGATATAGGGGCTAAAATCTATGATAGGGCAGTCCTCTTCCTGTTATAACTGGAGCTACATGTAAATCCGTTTTAGTCCACAGAGTGTGAGGAAAAGTTCATAAACAGCCACCGGCACAAAGATCCACAGAGAGAGGGAGCGAGGGATAGAGAGAGGGAGGGAGAGGAACGAGACAGAGAGCAAGGGGGTGGTTTGAGAAGAGAGCAAATTGGATCTAAAAGTCTTCCAAAGCAAGAAAATGAGAATGTGGCAGAGGAAGGCCAGAGGCTGGGAAATCAGGAGACAGAGAGAGGATACAGCTCAGAGTCAGTGATCTCTGTGACCTCACTGTAACGGTGCTTGTCTTTACATCATCACACCTCCAAAGAAAACCATTTCTCTGCATATGTCTGCATGTGTGTGTGTGTGTGTGTGTGTGTGTGTGTGTGTGTGCATGAGTGTGTGTGTGCTGTGAAGTGTGCAATTTATGCTCTCAGGTTATGCTAGTTAGATTATTAATTGCTTATGGTTAGGTTATTGTTTAGATAAATCAAAGTGTAAGTTTCCACTAAGATACTAAGACAAGTGTGTGTGTGTGTGTGTGTGTGTGTGTGTGTGTGTGTGTGTGTGTGTGTACAGGTTTGTGTTTATATCAAGGTAAACAAGTACACTGAGGCCACACACAGCTTTATGGGTTTGTTGAGAACAAGGTGACAGATGAGTCATCTGACTACATGATTATTATATGACTACAGCTTGTTTGCCTTCCACCACTTTCTAATCAAAACACATTCTTAGAACTTATAAGGAGTTTATGCACTGCAGCCTGATCACAGCACTGTCTTCATGAACTTCTTGACAGAATTTAGTTGACAAACCTGCCCGTTCATGCTCTGGATTCATATTTACAAGTCAGCTGACTCAGTTTGGCTCCTCTTTTTTTTTCACCGTGCATCTTGAACCAATGCACCAAGGTTGAGGAGTATGAGCTGTTGACCCTACGCGACCCTATTTGATGATGTCTTTCCCTCAGACTTTAATGTTAACATCACCTTAGACGCTGTGCCTAATGAGAAAGCAACAGGTTGAACAGACTTCATCACTGAAACTGTCAGTCATGCTCTGAAAATTACACCTCATTCAAAGTCACTGAAATTTCCTTCTATAGATATGGCTGCCAACAATGGCCACATAGACCCTGCAAGCATTTTTCACACATGACCGTACGCACAGCAAGATGTTAAACGCTTAATTAACGTAGGAATCCAACCTGTTTGGAAGCACCTGCTTTCAATCTAATTTGTGTCCTTCATTAACCTGAGTGTTTCCTTTGTTTTGGCAGGTGCCTATAGGTCATAGTCAGAGAGAATGAAAAATTGTTCGGTTGCGAAGTGACAAATGAAGATATGTCCACTCACAGTCACTCCAGCTGTGAGCGGCCGTCTCTGGAGATCGACACTGAGTGACATCAGAGAGAGAGAGAGAGAGAGAATGACAAAGGAATTTTAAAATCAAGCCTCCTGGGGTGGGGTGGGCTACATATAACAGGTATGTTTGTTGTTGTTGTTGTTGTTGCTGTTGTTGTTTTCTTTCCTTTCCCTCCAGACATTTAACTGGCAATTTAAAATGGCAAATTACAAACATATAGTGGTTTTATAGTGGACAACTGTGAACTTTTATATGTTTTCATTTATATACACTTTCATATTAAGATGTAAAAGATCATTTGCAGTGTTTAGCAAAAAGTTTAATTGACAATGCACGTGCCATTCACATATTAATCTCATTTTGTTTTCCCCAAATAAACTATACAGGTAGATACTCACTGTGTTGTGCAGTCTAAATGGCACAAAATGAATAACTTAGACTTAATGACAAGCTCCAGAGAACAGACTGTGTGTGTACGTGCATATGTGTGTGTGTGTGTGTGTGTGTGTGTGTGTGTGTGTGTGTGTGCGTGTGTGTGTGTGTGCGTGTGTGCGTGTGTATGTGTGTGTGTGTAACATCAACCATATCAGATGAAAAAACGAATCGAACTTCATGTAAACGTTACTTCAGAACGCTGGACCACAGTGCTGATTCATTTTAAAAACACAGATTTTTCATGTGTCATTAAATTGTTCATAGGCACAGAGCTAAGTAACGAGTCTGCCCCTTGCATCTCGCCTCAAGGTTTTCCGTGTGTTCTTTAATTCCTTTCATCGCCATTCACAGATTACTAGAAGAGATCCAGTTGATACTTTAAAAAAAAAAAAAAATACAAAAATTCAATTCAACTGCTTTGACTTTTTTTTTGCTCTCATTTTTCTCCCTCTGATGTCACATCACCAAACAGAATACATGATCTCCTCAGTACAGAAACCTACAACTTTTTCTCACAGCATTTCCACATCATGTCAAGTAATTCTAGCTATTTTCAAGATTTTTAATATGAAATATGAGTGGCCAGATGATCAAATCTTTAAGTTTCAATCTGTCTTTTTATTCTCCCATATTTCATATTTAAGGCGCAGGTAAAGCTGTCTCACCAATGAGACGAGCCAGAATTCTCAAATGAGTGGAGAGACAGGCTCTTTAAAAGCTACAGCGTGAACTGTAAAGGTATTGTTTGGACACCTGCTCTAAGGTCATTTTCAACACAATTCATTGGCTGTGAGAAGCAACGAACGATCTAGTTTATACATGGACATCTCTAGCTGAATGCTACTATAGTGCATCACAAAAAGCAGGTACGCCTGATCCAAACATCTCCTCCCCTTTTCTGTTCCTGTTTTTTTTTTTTTTGGGGTGGTGGTGGTGGGGGGAGGGGGTGGGCACTGTGCAAAGGAAAGAATAAATATATAAATAAAAAAAAGGGCTAGAGACTGGCAGTTGAATGCGTTTTTCTTTTCATATGGACCTGCTGTTTGTTGTGATAATTCAGTTTAGGAACCAGCACATGATTCAAACAGCAGTCGGTGGTGGCCTTGGGGAGTGATTTGAATAGCCCTTGCTCAAATGTAATTTTCATAGCATTTACATCAACAGTTTGGGGTGAAAAAACAAAAAAACGAAAAAACCGTTTCTGTATGTGTGTGTGTGTGTGTGTGTGTGTGTGTGACTCCTTAACCATATGTTGGTCAGATTTTGAATGCATCACGAATAGGAAAGGTTCAAAAAAAGACATTCAGTTGTCATTTTTGTGTTATGCAACTACTGAATCATATTCCGAACATTACATTTCACAGGTTAGAATTCCGGCTGCCATCCTTCGGCTGCCTTTTGATATTAGACTTTAGTCTTTTGGTTCCCACAGCCATCTTTATCCCCTAAAAATAAGAATTATGTACACAGAGAGAGAGAGAGAGAGAGAGAAAGAGAGAGAGAGGCTAGAAGCAAGAAAATTAAACTCATGTGGATCCTATAAAGAAACGATCAATGCCACCTCTGAATGACTGTGTTGTGCTGGTAGCATTGAGGGAAGTCTTATTGATTTTCAACTATATTACAAACCCAAAGCAGCTGCTGCATCACAGACGAATATGTGAATTTTGGTTTACATTCAGAATATAAGAACATGAAGGCAGTCACCTGAGATTTAAATGTCACTCTGAACAATTTTAACAATGATGTCATTCCATTAAAACTATAGAGAATCATTCTTTTAACCTTGATTGGGACATTTGCTGAAACTGGACAGTGACTGCAAATCCAGTAGCGGTGTCACTGGCTTATTTGCAACATCCACTACATTATCAGTTAAGAAAGTTCCGTTTAATCCTGGCTCACGGTCTCCACTGGGCTGACAAGCAGATAAACAAAGGAAGGCTTCACGAATAATCAGGGATTTTTTTCTCCAGAACAGCTATCACTGTAACTCAAAACAAACAAACAAAAAAAAAACGCTCAAAAGCTCTAAACTAATTTGTCAGTCTGACAGCTAAGTGACTAAGCAAAGGAAAGTGAGTGAATGAAGGAGACTGAGTGTTTCATAACAGTTTATACAAAGAAATTGAGGAAGAATTGTCTAATCAGTGCAAGACAGAACTCAAGGAGCATTTCAGTTGATGAATAAAGGATTTGAAGAATTGGAGCAGAGGGTAGAAGAAGAGAATACTAAATTAAAAACATTATCATTTATTTAGCAGCAGGTTCTTTGTGTGTGCGTGCGTGCGTGCATGTGTGCGTGCCTGTGTGTGTGTGTGTGTTTTTCCGGATCTGCATATTTTTTGCTTACTTGTAAGAGTAAAGGTCTAATGATAGTTCAGTCAGAGACAACTGGATGAACTGACAACAAAGCAGCCACTTCAGATGAAAAGTAATCGAGGTAAATGAAATCGAAAAGAAAGGAGGAGGAGAAAAAAAATTACTTCAATGGAAGGAAAAAATACACTTAGTAACTATGATGCTACTTACATTTAACAGCTCCCTATTTTTAAATAGTCCTAACATTTTCATTCCATCCTACCTCCCCCCCCACCCCCACCCCCATCTCTATCTGTCTCTCGCCTACAACTTTCTCGCTAATGAGGTATAAGATTGACAGCTGGATTACTTGGCTGGTTTGTAATCCTTTAATTTCTCCAGTTGAGATAATCGTCCACTGGATGGTGGAATGCTTCCTCTTCCGGTGACTCCCGTCATTCACACCTTCACACTATATCTCACGAAGACATATGCTTCTCTCTCTCTTCTCCCCTCTCTGTCTCTCCCTCTCCCACTCTTTTTGTCTCTCTCTCTGTCTCTGTCACTCTCTCTCTCTCTCTCTCTCTGTGAATGTACATGCATTTGTGCTTGCGTGTTCCATCTAATGAAGAACACCTCTATACATTTGCCTTGCTGAGTATCATCGACCTCCCACGTTCACATACACAACGGAGAACATTTACTCACGCCCCGTACAATTTCTACTAGAAACATCTGTCTTTAATATTATAAAACATTTGATTTTTTTTTTTAATTTAAATATCCAAAAATAGTGGCTTTTTATGCTTTAAATCCATTTTCCTCTCCTCGCTTTTTAAGAAAGGAGGCCGTAAGGGATGTGGAGTTGTGTCAGAGCCTCCGTCACAGAAGCGTGGCTCTGATCGCTTCTCAGCGAGGGTAAGCTGAGGGCACGCCTCATGAATACAATCAGCACTTGCTCTACACCTCCTCCTCATCCTCCTCTCTTTTCCTCTCTTTTCTCTGTAGAGGAGGAGGAGGAGGGAAGCTAAACCCCTCAGTCTTGCTGAGCTGAATCACTGCCACCTCCCCAATGGCTGCTTAGTAGAAAGCTGCCCCTTAAATAAACTGACTGAATTACATAGCGAGTAATTAAAACATGACTGGAGGGCACGAGAGGAAGGAGGGGGTGGGGGTGGGGGGGAGGTCATGAACAGGAGCTGAGACTTGCATACAGGTAGGAGGGAAAACAGTCATATATCCACGTTTATTCATGCCCATACTTTCGAAGGAAGTTGTTGATTTCATTTCATTCTTCAGTTTTGAAGTGCTTAAAAGATATGATTCCAACTGGCAAGTCACTAAGAATTTTTTTTTTTTTTTTTCCCTCACAATTTGAATAGGGATACCACTCATCGAGTTAAGGTGTTCCAAATCCTGTTTCTTGTGTGTCCTCAAGCAATTTCTGAGCACAGATCTATTCTTTTTTTGTAATGCACAAGTCTTCTGGTTTGTAAGGCCTGATGTAAAAGCTGTTGGTCTGAATACGCTGTATCTAAAGACGCATAAAGATAGCGAACTAATCATTTAATGATTAAACTCAACAAGTCGGGCAAATGGATTTTTTTTTTTTTTTTTTTTTACGCGGGGAGGAGAAAATGTCTACATCTGACAAGAAAAGCCACTCTAATTGATATTCAGATAGATGTAAGGCCAGAGTTTCATATGGGCACTTAATTGTGGGCTTGTAGGTGCTTTTTGAAGGGAAAGACTGTGAACAGAGATAGGACTAAAAAGCTTTACAACTGAAAGGTTTCACACTCCTCCGTACACTCGAAAAAAAGAGAGAGAGGGATCAATCCGAATGTGCTTGATTAAAAATAGATTGTGATTGACATTCGAAGCAAGTATAGAATTCACACGGTCTTTCACCAAAACAAAGGTAGCGTTTGTTTTTATGCGCTAGGGCTATGCAACAGACTTTGCCATCAATCTGTGAACAACATATCAGATCACATGATGAATAGCAAGTCCTGTTGGACTCCTCTGCAGAAAAAAATTGGGTTGTTTATATTTCAATCAAGCATTTCTATTCCTTATTGCCTTTAAAAACTAGCCTGGCGCATTGCATTATGCTAACTCCTTCACACAGACCATTTTTTCCAACCGTTAGCTGGCCATTTGACGAGATCTGGTCAACCCCGTCGATAAGGGTATGGCCACTGTTTGGAGGATGGCCATTATCTGACCTACAGCTGAGTATCTGGGAATGAAGGATAACAAGATACAAGAATAATAGACTTCATTCCATTCCAGCTAAAACTCTTCCTTGCCATGTCATTCTGTGCAGAGGCCAGATTGGGTGAATAAGACTCTTAACCCCATTCTGTTTGTGAGTGCTGGGAAAAAAACAGGGGAGCCATTTTAATGAGATTTTCTGGGTACATTTGAGAGGCACCCTCCACTAGAGTCCGTAGAGATAGACATGTTTTGAGGCTAATGAGCAAAAAGAGAGAAAGAAAAAAAAAAAACCCTTCCGGAAGGCAGCTAAAGTTGGAGCGTACTGGGAGAGGGGAAGTTGCCATACTGGCTGGACTTTCTGACTGGTGAAAATCCATTAATGTTCCCTCTACAGCGAAGGGTAGGATGGCGGAGAATCACAACGTGATTTTTAGTCGGTTGGCTCCCTGTAAAAGCTTTAGATTTAAACAGAACCTCAGCATAGACAGCAATGAATAAACGTAGCCAGAGAGCCTTAAGATTCACTCGCACTGCATCATCAATCTAAACTCTGTCCCTGCTGCAAAATCATACCTGAAAATATACCAGTAATTAAGTTGGCAGAAAGGTAGGAGTTTCTGAGCCAGAAGCTGAAACCTCTGAATTTCCTATTTTCCGCCAGTGCAGGGATGACTGGCGAGGGTTAAAAGAGGAAATTCATCAGCTATGTACTTTTGAATACATCCTGACAGCGGGTTTTAAGAGCTACTACCTGAAGAAACTGCAGTTCAAATCAATTTGTTCTATAGCTGATGTAACAGGCAACCTGCCTCCCCCCGTCTGCTCTCCAACCCCCCCCCCCTTCTCCCTCACTCCTAGGTACCTGTTCCAGCTCTTAGTCCGAGGTGATGGTATACACTGCAATGTGCAATCAGCGGAATATCCCTTTTCATGGCCTATCTCTCCGCAGCAGGAACCTGCACGGAAAAAGCCCTATGCTTCAGTGATCTGCCTGTTATAGTCTTCTCCTCCGTTTCCCTCTTAGAGATACTATGCATGACACGCCAGGCTACAATCTACATGATGGCAGGTGTTGCTCATCAGTCTCTAAATGCACTCTGTGTCATTTTGTCATGAAACGGAGAGAGAGAGAGAGAGAGAGAGAGAGAGAGAGGGAGAGGAATGGTAATGTATCAATAACTGGATAACTGGTAACATTGCATTGGCCTTTAGCCCTGAGGTCTCCAAACACATGAACATTCCAATTCAAGGGCAAAACTGAAAACACAGCAAAATACAAGAAATGCACAACAGGCTGTGAATACAGTGTGAGCACCTTTTCTTTACCATATAGGTGAATGTGATATAGACTTACATAACCTTAGTGTTGCACGCTTGCTACCGGTATTACGTAACTTCAAAACACTGCGAGTCAAACTGAAAAGTCTCACTTCAAACTATGTTTCTTGGTATTGCATATAAACATACCTACACATTCCGGGTTTTGTAGGAAATGATTCATTTGACTAAGCCGAAATTCATGTATTTGCTGGTATTCCTGATCTTTAACCCTTCAATTAATGAACTATGTAAAATGAGCATTTCAATAAAAATGTTTGTTTTAGACTGTCTGTCGTTTTTTCTCTCTTAGTCATGAGGAGATTCATCATCCAAAGCAGTTTGAGAATCACTGGTTTAATCCAAACTTCAACATTTTAATCCCAGTTTTGTCACTACGTAGCCACTGTAGCCCATGTTTATGACATGTGAACCAAATGAGTGCGTTTGTGTGTGTACAGACTGTTCACCATAAAAGGCTTAGGATCATACGATTTGCATATGACTGACAAGAGACAAGCGCCTTCTGAAAATCCCTCAAAATATTTACTCTGCTTTGAGAGGTATTACAATAGCAAATCCATGTCCACACATAAGCAGCGCAGCGTTCGTACATAACGCAAACACGAGAACCCGGACAAGAGAAAAATCCAGTCTATAGCACAAGCCACATGAAACACTCATTACCACGACAAAGTCACAAGACAACTCCGCCACTGTGCGCTCAAACACGTAGGATCGACATCACAGATTGTTCAAGGCTTTCTCCCAGAAGTTTGTATGGTTGAATAGGGTGCTGAGGCATGGTAGAAGAGTCATAGCGGTTTCTGTCCACATGGTTTAGCGTCTGCTTCCTCACACAGCCACTGCAGCAGAGAAGGCCACTCAGCATGTCCCCTCTCCACTCCTCCACCTCTGTCATTACTCTCCTCTGTGACGGTTCTGGGTTACGCCGCACTGTTATTACTGAAGTCGTCCTCAGAGAGATTTTTTTCCCTCCCCTTTTCGCTTGTGTTCTTCCAAACACAACACCTCCTCCAGGCTTGATACCACACATTAATCACCGCCTTAGGACCTGGCCGCCTGCAGGCCATGCTGCGTAGACGGAGCAACGGGGTCACGTTTTGCTTAAAATGGGTATTAAGAAGGAAAGTGTTTAAATTGAATGCAGTAGGAACGTCTTAAAAATCCAATCGCATTAAGAAAGAAACCTGCCTATTGAGTTCGTGGTAAATTGGATGACCCGGGTAATAATAAAATGGGAACACATTCGCACAAACCAAGGCCGAAATGTCTGGCAGAATGTCACTTTATGTTCTTTCAGCAACAGACGGACGCCACTGAATATATTCCTACTAATGGGTCAAAGGCTCTTTCCTTAGCCTTAAAACATGTCACAAACATTTAGCGCACTCTGAGATTTGCCTCTTCTTACCTGGAAGATTTACAATAAATAAATCGGCCATTCAAGAGATCGTACCTAAGGTACATTTGGCAAAACACCACTTCTCATCAGTTCCATAATTTTAAATTACTCTGTCTCAGTAAAAATAAGACATAGCCATTAATGAATTTAGAATATTCCACTCATCCAGACAATATCCAGACAAAACCACTCAATAAACCAAATAACCGTCATCTCAAACTAAAGTTCTACAGTTGTAATGCGAATGAGTCAAACAGCTTAACTAGCAATAGGTTATTTATAGGAAAATATATGATTTTGTGTGGAGCGTTTGCATTGGAATTTCAAAAATCATTTTTTTTTTAATTCCAATGCAAGGACCTGAGAAACCATAGAAGCAAATTTGCAACACAATGCATTTTTTTTAGTGCTACTTGGACAAGACACGCAAACAGACAATGGATGTGCAGCATTGTAAAAAGACTGAGCGAATGAAAGGAAGACTGAAATCCATTGAAAGGGAGTAGGAAGAATAGACGAGCTGTATTACAACCAACATAGGGAAAAAAAAGCTATGCAGCAGCAGCAGCAGCAGCAGCAAATACACACAGCAGGAGACGAACAGAAGATTTAAATTAGGTTGCTTTTGGGAACCTGGGTGCTAAACTACTCATTTAATGTACAATAGATTACATGTTTTGTTTTCCCCTGGAAACCCCTTTTGTCTGATAATGGAATGTTTTAGGGAAAAATTAGTGAACCTTTCATAATCATGTACAAATTCAGTGTTTTAAGCAGCAGAGCAGCAACGGGTGGCTTTGTTTGTGTTGCATTTAAATGTTAATATATGAATAGTGATTGTCCCAGGAGAGACATGTGCTTAGACTGTCCTAAAATCAGTCATTAGCCATTAAAATGCAACTGAGTCATGATCTCCCAACCCAATATCGTTATATCATAAAATATTTGAATGTGGGATGGAAAAGTAGTAGGAGTATATGCCAAAATTCTGTGGTAGATTTGGGGGCAAGGTTTGTTTAATTACATTCAACAGTGGAAAAAGTGTGTGTGTGTGTGTGTGTGTGTGTCTGTCTGCCTGTCTATGTGTCTGTGAGAGAGAGAGAGAGAGAGAGAGAGAGAGAGAGAAAGGGAGAGAGAGAAAAGATAGTGAAACTATGAGACAGACCTGCTCCAAAGCCCCCCCCCCCCCCCCACCAAAAAAAACACAACACACACGCTCACACATCTCTCTAAATCCACATCAAAATCAAACTCTTACCTTTGAGAATACTCTGGCCTTGCAGCAAGTCTCTTGAGACAAACACGGTGTAGAAGCTCTCTGAGAATCCAGGTCTGCAGGGTGGCATAGTCGGCACCCCTCCACGATCACCCTGCAAAAGACATTACCAACTGTAAAATAATACTGTGGGTAGCTTGTGGGAAAGTTCATTTGTGTTCACAAGATCATAGTTTCATCCCACATTACTCACATTACTCACAGACATAAAAAAAATATCTATAACTGGTATCCTTGACACCTGGATATTAGACTGCAAGTATGATGGCACAATAAATCATGCTTATTTTGACAATGAGTATGCCATGCTTTAGTCTCTGTTGTCATAACAGGTATAGGTAGCGCAGACAGTTCAATCATTAAGGTTAAGAGGGAGGAGATCCTCAAAAAGGCAGCAAAAAATGTATATTCTGCTTCTGGGGCCACATCACCTACATCTCTGGGGAACTAAAGTCCATTACAGAATTAGCATCTATTTTAGGAGTGTGTGTGTGTGTGTGTGTGTGTGTGTGTGTGTGTGTGTGCATGCGCGTGTGTGAGTGCGTGCGTGTGTGTGTGTGTGTGTGTGTGTGTGTGTGTCTGCATGTGCGTGTTTCTGATTGCATGTGTGTAGATAATTCTGCAGTGGGTCACGCATAGGTTATGCAGTATACGTTGTTCAGTATAATGAGTCACGGGTCAAATGCAGGTTATTTGGATTTTCATCTCTTCCTCTTGTGTCTTAAATGATTACATCTCCCTCTCTCTCTCTCTCTCTCTCTCTCCCTCTCCCTCTATCTCTCTATCTCGCTCACTTGCCTGCTCACCCCCCCCCCCCCCCTCCCCCTCTACTCTCCCTCTAACTCGATATCAGGATGAAGAACTGTGAAAAAGAAATCATTTTTCTTCATAAAGATAAGATCAGACTGAAGTGAAACTGTTAGCCTAAACAGGTTTCCATAAAGAAGCAGATGAAGAAACATGTGTACTATGTTGACCTGACCAATTACAAAGATTCATTTACAGGTGCTAAAATAATTGCTTCATCCAGTTTGTTACACCATGTACACCCTCTGTTGCCACAGTTCGCTTACTCTTTAATATTAAAGTTCATTTTAAACTCAATCTTGCATGTCACATTAATAACCACATCCTATTACAAAACTAGTGCACTTGACATATTAAAATTTATTCAGCATAACCGTGAAGCATAAATGTACTTATAGAGTGAAGTTCTCTCTCTCTCTCTCTCTCGCTCTCTCTCTCTCACTCCGAGAGTGTGTGTGTATTTCAATGATCACTGACATGCAGTTATTTTCTGCCCAGACCGACTCTCACGAAGAATTTGTTTCTAACGTCATCTGTCTCGTTTTCCAGAGGGCTAATCGATAATTAGGCTGATGTAGAAAAAAAAAAGAAAAGTCTGATGACCACAGCTTAACATCGGATGTCCAGTTTGACGCACTTCATTTACTGTAGCCTACATCTCGGATCAGAAAACTGTAGGAGCTCAAACGCACATCTACAATGAAGTCATGAGACACAACACCCATGGCACCACAGGCATCGCCGCATCATCTGCAATGTATGTAAAAAGTGCAGCTGCAAGCTGTATCGCGCCACTGCAGTTCCAAGTAAAACGGAGCAGAAGATGGAGTGACAACACATTTACTACAATGATAAAAAAAATTCTTCTGAAATAGAGATATCAACTATCAAGAAACTGCACTTTAACTGTTTGCAGCCAATTTTTTTTGTCCAGTTGTGATATATCACTGCATCCTCTTTACCGAGATAGCCAACGTTACGAACAGAACCACAAAAGAAAAAACAAAAAACAATTCACTGCCTCGCAGTCGATTAATTTCTTAAGTTACATCTTTTGCCCGAACTAAACGAGCATAAATCTGCTGCACTTCCACACTATTTGGTAAATAAATAATTAAATCTTACCAAAGATGTGCCCACAACTAAGGCGCACGTCAGAATGATAACGGAGCCTTTCATTTTGGTCAGCTCTCAGAGAGCGCAGAAGAAACAGGCTAGGTTGGGTGTTTTTCCCACGCTGAAATGTATAAATTCCTTTGAGCTCTCCTTCAAGCAGAGTTGATTGTTGAATAGGATGTTCTCTAAGAGAGAAAATCGTCCCGACTTATCGTACACTCAACTGCAGGTGAAAAGCGCTGTTTAGCTCAGCACCACAGAGCCGATGCCGGCGTCACTACAACCCCTCCTACCGAACAGGCGCTGAAGATGACTACTTAAAGACATACAGAAACGTGCAAACGAACCTCTAAGGGGCCTAACCTATTCACGGAAAGTATTTTAGTTTTGCTATGGTAATTTTATTGCTCATGGCACAAGATTAACTTAAAACAAGATTGCACTGTGGCGTTCGAAAGTACAGTAGAGCGACTGTAAACCACTGGATCGATTCAGTCTCAGATACGGACGTCGAATTTGAGAGGAAAAAAAATAGTCTTTATGCGTTCGGCGTTTTTTTTTACCACCGTAGTAGCGCTGATGTTTTTTTTTCACTTCAGATCCCCAGTAAGTCAATCATGCAGCTCACTGTGATTCATGTTAATGTAAAGAAACGTGAAAATATTCAGTTTGACTAAACATACTTATCAACAGTCAGTGAGTTGCACAAAAGCAAATCATTTATCTCCGCTACATTTATCGTTTTTCAGGAAAGGACACAAATATGGGTTAAAGGCGCTCTCCTAGGGGCTACAGCTTAATTACATTGACATTTTCTTAAGCGTCCAATTGGCGGCTCAATTTCCATATCACACAGATGACGACAGCCTAATCCTATCAAAAGAAATGTGACAGCGCGGCTCTGTCAGTGACAGCAGCCTTGGCACTTCACTTGACGTTTGTCCTCGTGAAATTTTTATCGACAGAATACACTGACCGCTCTCCTCACTGCATAAATCACTGGCGTGTCCTTTTATATATTATTACATTTCTGAAATATGTTCGTCACACTTCTGTATAGAGAATTAAGATGTGTAAATGTACAGCTCTGTCTTGGGGTGATTGTGTGACATCCAGCCTTCTCCGATGACTTGATTCATATGAACAAGATAAGCTGAAGCACTACTTTGATGGAGCGTCTCCGCTCCATCATGGCCAAGACTGAGAAGCTGAGAGGGAGCTTCCTCACCAGGCCATATGGACCATAAACACTTATAAACCTACACAGCACACATCCTGCTCCTATTTTATCACTCTGCATCCTTTTGCCGCTCAGCACCTTCACACTGCAAATTGTTTAGACACTGCAAATGGTTTATACACTGCAAATTGTTTATATACTGCAAATTGTAAATTGTATCTAACTTGCCACTTATTTCTTACTTTTTTTTTTTACCTTATTTTTTATGTACATATAGTTTCTTTGACATTCCATTTCCCCGTATATCAGTAGTAGTAGTAGTAGTAGTAGTAGTAGTAGTAGTAGTAGTATATTGATATTCCTTTACTTTTCCCTGTATGTACCTTTATATTTCTTTTCTTTTTTTTTTTAATTTTTACACTGCTATATAGCTTCACGTTCGCTATCTGCATAGTTGTCAGAGTTGTTGCAATTTCATTTCGCTGCTGTTGTACATGTACAGTTGTGCATGTGACAGATACATCTCTTGATTCTTATTGAACCCAAGGTCTTTACATCCTTTGGCTTGACAGATTTCTAAAACTCTGTATAATATCTTCCCTTAAAAGCTGTATTTCTATGAATGAAAAGAGCATACAACAGAGAGCATATAACAAGTCTGAATGTTGCATAGACACTTGTACTGTCAAGACTCATTTGTCGGATTCCGGGGACATACCAGCACTTCACACTTGTTACTTCAGTGTATTCAGTGAATTTGGCATTGACCTATGGATTAAAAGGTCAGTCGATGATTCACTTCTTTCTCAGCTGAGAAAGCTGAGTGTCTTTGGTGACTTTCTGAATAATATGAAAAAAAAAAAGTTATTTCTCATTACACGCCCAGTAATTTGTATTGGAAACCTTAGTGGAGCTGTACCATTGAAGAAAACAAAAATGACTTCGATTAATACCTTAAATAATGTTCTCACTGACTCACACATCAAAATGGTCAATCATGTCTGTGTGTTTTCCAGTACCAAAAGCAGTTTTGAAATTAACACATTTCAGACATTTCATAAGCTGGGCTCAGCTTCGTAGGCCTAGCATAAAAAAAAAAAAAAAAACAGAAAAGAAAAGAAAAGTGAAATATCGTTGGGAGGTTTTATTGTTTTGGCTGAATTACCACCCTAAGCAAATTGGGAATAAATTTGTGCTGGGTGAATTCTGTGGCTTAGAGGTATTCTGCCTGTTTTGGAAGGTAAGAACATTATTCCACTTGAGTATCGAGCATTTGCCTAATAAAAATACCATCTGGGCACTTGAAGGCAATTGGTTCAAGGCCGTGTTAAATTATTAAACAAATCTCACACAAACGAGTCCCAGACCTCTTTTTTCATGCAGGAGGGAAAGTTATATGCTTTATATCATTGATTTTTCTTTCTTTTTTTTTTTTTTTTCAAACTGCCGTTTTCAAAGAAAAGCAAGTCTTAGGCTGTTTCACCATAAATAGATTCCACCTGTTGTGATGAAATGTTTTAGAATGAGATTTACTTATTTGTTCATTCTCCACCAATTCGGTATTGGTGGAGAATAACAATGGAAGAAGAGACACGTTCATCAGATGAAGCAATCTTCATTTTAATGCTTATTGTATTCAGTGTGTGATTAGGAGCGAAAAAGTAGAGTGGGTGTCTGTATCGTTTGCGATACCACCATAGAAATCTCAACAAAACAGTGCAAATTTAATCTCTAACACATATTTTCTGATTCATTCAGGTGTGTTAGTGAGCTAGGGTATCACTTTCAGTTAATCGCTGCTAACTGAAAAATTAGTGCAACTGATTGGCCATATTGTCTTCACACCTGTGGCCACACTTGTGAAGGAAAAGCAGAAAATCTCTAATACCTGGCCCCTAAGTCATGTGACTCAGCTTTAGGGTATGAGGTGGTACACATGGGAAAGCGATACGGAGTGTCCCAAAAATGACAGGATCCCAAACACTCTCTCTTGCATAGTAACCAATACCCTCTGTGACCAACGACTTTTGGTGTGTTAAACTTTTGCTGTATTAAGCTGTGTTAAACTTTTGAAAGGACTTCTTTAACATATTCAGAGTATGTGATCCATAAACATGGATTACCGATCAAAGATAAAAGTAAGGACATCCTATAACCATCAAAAACTAAGATGAATTTCACTGGTTTTAGTTTGATTCACTGTTAAGTTTATGGACTGCCTGGCGCTGTTGGAGCATTTATGAATCATAAAAGTCAGAGCAAATGATTTGTATTACTGAAACGCACTGTTTTCTCATCTGAGATCTTCTGTGTCCAAGCAAGCTTTTAATTGTGTCAGGTATTTCAACGGCCATTAATCTAACTCCTGACATCTTAAGCTTTCTTTTCTTCGGCCTCATAAGAAATCGTAAGGTAAGACAACATGAGTTAATGTAAGAAAACTTAAATACCAGTCAAGTTAAAAAGTTGGTGTTGAGAGCTGAGATGACAGCTGTTTTGTTACTTTTTTTTTTTTTGAGGAAAGCTAAAGAAGATAGACAAACAAAACAAATCTAAATTAGTGGACTCTGGCCAGCTAATGAGAATAGTATAAATCTGAGGTTAGAAGAACTACGGCGTGACTGCAAGTATAAACCGAATAGGAGGTAAACTGAATGGTTGGACTGAATAAGATCTTTCATACCACAGAAACTTAGCCTGACACATATTTACAGACAAAATGGAAAATCAAAGCAAGAAAGAACTGCATCAACATCAGCTTCACTCAAGGGAAAGATATCTGTGAATTGCGATTAGAAAAGCAATTTCATCCATGGAGCAAAACATGATCTTATGGCCTGTAGGTGCTCTGATATGGATTGTTATTTGGTGGGAATACAGCAGGTTCACTGCATTGCCATGCAGAACAGAGAAACCGAATCTCTGAATGACGGTCGCTCAATACAAGCTCTTCTTTCTAGTTCAAACATCAAGAGGGAGGTGAATACTTGAAGTCAGTGATAGTTTGGATCTCCCTCCAGTGGCTACAGCCGTAAATAAAGACACCAGACACGTGGAGACATCCCACAGAGCAGACGTGAAATGAGAACTGTGCGTGCGCTCCGCCTCTGACTTTTTTGATTTTAGTTTCAATATAAAATAATCGCCTGGAAGGTGCAAAGAGACACCCTGACAATGACAAATGAGAGTGGACAATATTTCATGGTCATTTGAACCAAAATATCACATAATTAACCCAAGAATATTTCCATATCAGGGTGAAGGGAAAGGAAAGTTTTCTTTTTTACAAGTCTATCTCACACAAAATGTACATTCTATAAAGCCACCTCACACACTGTATTTGGATTAGAGTATTACCTCAGTTGAAGTTGATGTTCAAGGGCATGATGTACTTGAAGACAAGTGCTTTTTTTTTTTTTATTGCCTCTGTCTTGACTGATGCTCCATCAGTCCCTGTCAGTCTGTGACCAGGACTGAGCAGGTGTGTGGGAGAGGGACCTAAGCCAGCTCACCTGCCCACAATATTTGGTTAACTGGGCTCCAGTGGACTCCCAGCCACAGTCAGCAAAAATGTCACAACTAGAATTTAAACCATACATCTCAGATATAGGTCCTACCCCTGCACTATTAGACACTCAGGATATATTCACGTAAATGAAAGGTTAACAAACAAGCAACACTGAGGACATTGGGGTTAAAAGACAGAGGTCAGCAGTAAAGGGAAGAAATAAATATTCCGGCTGAAAATATTCAGAGGGTTTTGAAATCTGTCAACACCTCTGAAGACGTGTGAGAGTTAGACCGTTTGCTTGAGGACAGTGTGCATTGCATAACCACGTGGATCTGACCTCGGGGTCTGTCTTCATTTGGATAGCCCGTGGTGTTTGGATGAAGTGTTCAGAGGCTGATGATGTGGTCAGCGTGTTTAATTTAATCTCCTGAGGCAGACTCATTAATGTGAGTGACTGAATTTCATCCTTTTAGAAGTGTTTTGGCTTTGGCTTTCATAAAATAGCTGAGATTCAAATGTTGTATTGACATGTCAGTTATATTATGATATTCATTTATGATTGCAGGTTAGGAAATAAATGAGGACTGTGCATTTGTTTGTGTGTGTGTGTGTGTGTGTGCGGGTGTGTGTTCAAATTTTTGTCATACCATAACAAAACACACACATTTGTCACTTTCAGGAGCAATTCTGAATTGGATCTTTCAGAGCTGATGCAGTTTTTCATTCATTCTTTTCTTGTCAGTAAAGGCGGGAGACACATGCAATTACACCATGCATCTAACTCCACACATTTGTAACAACAGTAGTTTTTATTTTCTTCAAAGATGCGATGCATTTCCTGATTATACCATGCCATAATAACACTGTAGATATTTTAATACTGTAATGAATTATTTTTCACACGCATCACTCGGGTTCTAAAAATGTTCTACTAGTTTGAAGTAAATGCAAATACAGCATTCTTGAGGAATGCATTGTGTACCATATTGCCTTTTAGTACTGGGCAAGATACATTAATAATGCATTTCATCACGGGTGGTGAAGAGATGGGGGGGGGGGGTACTGCTTAATAATGGCAACCTCACAAGTTCTTACCGTCTATACAAAAAAAAAAAAAAGATAGAGAGAGAAAAATGCAATAACACACAAAAGCATTGTGTGAATAATTTAGGCACAGAATGCATAAATAGTGGATTAGGGCTGATTTAATTACGTTTGTGTGAAAGCCGAGCTTGACATTAAACAAACAAATGCAGGCAACTGGAAAGAGTTGAGTCAGTACCCAAATGGAGAGGCTTGGCAGGAGAGCCAAGAGCAGGTTAATACCATGATCAAACAGAGCTTGTGTACATAGCAGACCGTGCACCGTCAGGTTAGAGAGGTTTTACGAATGTGTTTGTGTCACGGGTACATTTTATTTTGGCGTTTTGTTCCGAAAATACTCCCAAGAAATATTACAAGAAAAACGCACAGACAAACAGACGAGAGGTACAGCATCCAGATTAACCCTTGGGTTTAATGCTTTGCTTCTACTTCACCAGGTAATCACTTCACACGGCGAAGACAACGCGGAATATATAAAGGTGAGCTGCATTACACACTGTACAATCCTAACGGTCAATGCCAGTGTTTGCAAGACATAGGGTCTAAATCAGAGTGTCTTATAAATAAAATGTTTTGCACAGTGCAGTGAAACGTGGTTGTTTGAGGCACCAGATTAAGCCCCTGGTAACATTTCATTTGGACCATCACACCGCTTGCCTGGTAAGACATAAACACCATTACTGACAGAATATAACAGAGTGGTACATAGGTTGCTGTCATTTTCTCACCTAAACCAACAGGGGTCACTAGCTTAAGCAGCCCGTTTCAAGCGTTGGACTTCAATAGCCACAGACGCTGCAATACACAAATATCATTAGCAAACTGTGCAACGCATATAATAAGGTGTTGTCAGACAGAGGTACTTGATAAAGTACCACTTTAAACATAATTGGCTGAATAAAAACCTTTGTTAAGAGAGAACCAGAGTGTGATACCTTATGTTAAATGTTACTGTGATGAAAAATACAACCTTTGCTAGCACTATGACACCAAACACACAATGACCATTTCCAAAGTATGAGAAGAAATCCATCAGAATGATAAAAAGCAACGCAGGGGCATCATAAATATTGTGAATCTGTCTTACTCTCGGCACCAAAGAATCCATTATTTTTTTGTGATAAAATAATCTCAGAAATGAGGTCAGAGTAGTTCTCAGCAAGGAAGACAACATCAAAGTCTACTTGACTGAGAAATAAGTTGGTTATTTCAGGTCTTGTATCAAGTATCTCTCCTACACTGGACATTATGATCTTACGAATGATTTATAATCTATTTTATTTATTTTGGCCCAAGGCTCACCACTCAGTTCCAATGTTTTTTCTTGGCCCAAACGAGTCAAAAATGGATAGGCTCTCCTGCACTAAATATGATACATACAAGAAGAACTGGCATTTCACAAACCAAGAGTTATTACACCAAGTGTAATAATAACCGATTAATGGACATTTAAACTATTTATCTACGGATCAGTCATGTGATCCCGTGGTTTGTATACACCTCGTGGTGAAGAGTCATTTGATTCAGTGTGTCAACAATCAAAGCTGGGAGCATTAAACTGAGTCAATACAGTGAAGTGCATCCCCCCGGTTTGTAACATATTTCCGTTCCTCAGTGGATCGAGCATCCACTCATGTGTGGTGGGAAAAACAGCGATGACTTATGGATGTAATAACTGCATTACCATAGAAATAACGCGGAGCGGAAAAGCACTTTGCGGTAAGAATGAGGGAGCAGTGCTGGTAACGTTTCCTGAAGCATGTACACCAAATTCTGATGTATGGGACCGAACTGAATCTCACTAAATCATCTGCCACTCTTTTGGGCTTAACCTACTCTTGTTCATTTTGGAAGGAAGACATCTTTTCAAAGCTCAGATCCGTGTTGGCGGTAAAGAAAACGGCGAGAGATGAGAACAGGCTCCGCGGTTGTTCTCGTCCCGGCCGCAGAATTCGGCGTGCGGGGCCAAATCTGCGGCCCCATTTTTCACGCGCTCTCGTTACAAAAAAAAAAAAAAAAAAGGGACTTGACAGATTTGGAAGGAAACACCCAATCTATGGGGGGGGGGGGGGGGGGGGGGCCCACAGGGAACATTAATGCACCCTTTGAAAAAGTGATGCTGCACCATAACTGAGGATACCTGCTGGGGCAACGCAACGCAACTTGTTCACGGTTCTGGGGCTCTGGTCTCTTTATTAGACTCGATCACATCAGTGGAACTTTTACAGTATAAAAATATATAACCTGGAGGTGGCATTGAATTTTTAAACTTGAACTTAATATTAAAAGGCTTCTTTTTTTTTTTTGCATGCATGCATGCATGCATGGGTGTATGCTACGCCAGCAGCTCTTCTTGCGATACTTGTAAAAATGAATGTGAAGTCAGTGAACTGCTTCAAGATATTCAACCTCTATCTCCCAGAGCCAAGGCAGAAGACAGTTAAATCTCTGTCTACGTATCTGTACCATACATCTTATCCTGTTTGAATCCTAGCTGCCCTCTGCGTCTCCTTCCAGGTATAGATATGAAATATTGACTGTTTTCTGCTAAGGATGTGGCTCCTCTCTCAGCTATTGCACAGCAAAGTGCTTGCACAGCACAGTTGAGGCAACCGGGGCGGGGGGGGGGTGTGAGTGTGGAGAGTGTGGAGCGTGAGTGAAGACCGAACAGGAAAAAAAAACAAAAACAAAAAGAAAAAAAAAAGAGAGATTGGAGCAAGAAGATAGGGAAGAAGAAAAGGCAAGACACTAAAGAACGTTGGTTAGAAAGAAGGCGACAGAACCTGTGAGAAAATTGAGAGAGAGCTTCTCTGAATGTTAGAGCAGAGACAGAGAGAGAGAGAGAGAGAGAGAGAGAGAGAGAGATGAAAAGGGCAAAATGCGGCATGTTAATTGGCAGTAATTATGCATGTGTGGAGCTCCTCTGTATTTTGTGGCGGAGCTCTGAAGAAGCTAAGTAAAAGATGAAGAGGAGGGAGGAGGAAGTCGTGGGTCTGTGCAGAGCTGGGCTGAGTCATCCCAATAAGAGACAGAAAACACAAACATGCAGTTTGTCATTAGGAACTCTATATTAGATCCATTACATGAGAATGAAGCCCTAAAAGCCCTCCATCAGGACTCGTGTCTATTTACAGACAAGACCTTTTTTGTTTTTTGGGGGGTTTTTTTGGCTTTGTTTTGCTTTTTTAGCCTTCTTTTTGAGTAACGCTACATATATCAAACGCTGACTTGAATGAACTCTCCACACATGGATGAGGTTTTGTCTCACAGTGCAGGACAGTATGTCCAGTTTCACATCCCAGCTGCTGCACACTTACATACACCATTAAGTCACCTGGAATATGATTCTGTCCAAAACAACTTACAAAAGAGCATAACGAATAGGCTTAAATCAACACTCGCTGGCCGTGGCCGGGGGGGTGGGGGGGGTTCAGGGGAAGGGCGACTGGCCGCCTTCCCTCACACGAGTGCGTCAGGCGCTGGTCACTCTCTCTTTCACTGCCTGTCAGTGTTCACTGATGGACAGGCACCTGTGGAGTTACAGATATGAGTCACATGGATAATACTCTCCTCCAAGCTTGTTATTTCGTTTGTGATGCTAAACACCTTATGGTTACGATGAAGAGTAGTGATTGGCAAGTGTCAACTGGTCTCCTTCACTCAGACTGAGGAGTTCGTCATGTAAAGGACTGGATTTTCACCTTGCAGACAAATCTCTAATCCCATTATATTAAATAAAAAAAAGCCATAAATGATTTCTTAATATTATGCTGTCATTGTACTGACCATATTTATATATGAGGTATCTTTTACACGGCATACTCTAAGAAGGCACTTCTTCTTATATAAAATATAAACAAACAAGATTTGTACTGTATCCAAAACTGAAGAATGAACAACATCAGCATCTGCATCCCAAAACAATCTCACATTATTCTGAGTGCACCAGATAAAAAGTTCATCTCTAGTTAATGTCAATGGAGAGCAAAGAGACCACAAGGGCTCTACAAGTGTCCTTGAGAAGAGCTCTTCATTTGTCTTAGCACAAAAGGATCTGCGTTTCTCACAAGCATTTCAAGCATGCTAGAGAAATCTAAACGAAATGTCCTCAAACGAAATGTCCTCAAACGAAAGCGTACCGCTCTGAATGCGGTTGTAAATGAATATCTCGACGACCGACGCGTTCGTGCTTGTTTAAGGACAACGCCTGAGCCTGGGAGCTCTGTTCTTCACGAATGCATGTGGAGTTTTATGACTTATATCACATATTGAAAGCAGAGTATCAAAGAAAAAGGAGGAACACAGCATAGAAAAGAAAAAACAAAACAATACAATGCAACAAACAACTAAACAGAATGCAGTGTAGCAAAAAAACGCAATAAATAAATGAGCATCATATATAAGCACCCTGTATGTAAGCATCTTATCTGTATGTAGGTAACAGTAATCGGTAATCTACAGGTAACAATATGGGTATACAGGTAATCATAACATCTTATAGTTGTGTGTGTGTGTGTGTGTGTGTGTGTGTGTGTGTGTATTATGTCTGTTTGTTATGTGTGTGTTGGTTGACTCAGGCAGGTCTCTAGGATCCCTGGAGGCAAACTGAGGCAGGCGAAAGCTCATTACCTGACCCCCATGAGGACTGCGCAGTGCAGCCAGAACTGGTCTTCCTCAAGGCCTCAGCAGCTTGACCTGCTGTCAGGTGTTTATGGAGACATCACTTCATTAGCTGTGTACTCTGCTGGACGCACATAAGGGTGCGCCATCTGCTCTTCAGCCCAGTCCAAGGTTAAACATTCTCTCTGCCAGCGAGGGAGAGAACAGCACAGAAAAACAGAAAGAGAGAGAGAGAGAGAGAGAGAGAGAGAGAGAGAGAGAGAGAGAGAGACAGAGACAGAGACAGAGAAAAGTAAGGGAATGGGCACTTAAAACAAAGAAGTCTAAATGCATTGTGGGTTGGAGAAAAACACTATTAATTCTAAATCTCACTCAGTGGATAGTAATTTAATACATCTAATCTGATTCTGCTCATTCAGACAACTATAGTAGTTTTTAACTCTTAATCAAGAAAAATATGTTTCACTTAATTTGGTACCACTGTGTAATTCCAGTAAGCCTTTTTACAGTTTTGTCATTACATTCAAGACACACAAGAGCATAACAATGCATAATGGCACTTAATGTCTTCACCTGGTGAAAGGTCTAAAATTACAAATTATCAAATCAACAACTTGGAATAAAAACAAGCTTTTTAGAAACACTTTAAAGCTCCCTGGGGTACCTTTGAGTGGTCATGCATTGTTTGAAATTACAACAGTTCAAATGAAGAGTGGAAAGAGTATGTGCTTGCATGTGTGTGTGTGTGTGTGTGTGTGTTTGCGCATGTGTGTGCATGTGTGTATGCATTTGTGAGTGACAGAAGCACAAGGGTTACCTTAGCTTTGGGTATAGTCATTAATAAGGCTAATTGTCTTAGCTGTAATGATGAGTGATTCCATTAGCAAGGCCCTGCTCCATCCCCGGAGCCCTGATTTAAATACACAGTTCAAAAAACAGCTTTCAGGGAGCCTGCCTTCAACAGAAATAACCTATCCAATATGCCACATGACTGTGCGTGGAAGGGTCCAAAATGACTAATACAAAGAGTATATTGCAAAGCAGACGTACTCTGATTCTTTCTATTGTAGCAGCATTGAGCATGTGCTTTCTCTGTAAATAATAAAATAAAAGAAGAATAGAAACTGGTATTTGTCTTAAAGGTTGCTCACAAGACAATGAAATACATGCTTATGTGTATTGTCTTTGCCAGAATAAAGACACGTTATGGAAAAGCATGTGAAACGAACATAATTATGTAGTGTTGTTTGACACTTTTTGACCAAGATAATGAAGAGGAGTGACCCCAAAGTAGGAGGTGAGACAAAGCAAACGGTTCCACTCAGTTTACGCAGGCTAATGATCATGAGCAGCTCGAATCATAAATTCCCACTGTGCACATGCTTAGTTAACAAGCACCGGACAAAAAATGTAGCCAAGGCTTTAACAATTATTTATTAAAAGGAGAGAGAAACCCAGAGAGAGGGAGATACAGAGAGGGACAGAGAATGAGAGAGAGAGAGAGAGAGAGAGACAGAATGATGTTAAGCCAGAGTCTCATGTGTCCAACTGAATCTCTGGAGACCCTTTCATTGCAGTGTAATGGAATGCTTTCTGTTTCTCTTTATTAGCATCAAAGTGTTTAATTCTGGAATGTCTGAGGGATCTAGAGACTTCCACAGTATCCTCTGCATTGACTTCCCTCCAGTTACGGTTTTCTCTCCGCAGATAAACACGAGCGAAGCATACTTAAATGGCTCATATAATAAATAATGTTTCATGCGTCAGTGACTGTCAGGAAATCACTTCTGGAGCTGGAGGGTTAAACCGATCAAAAGTCAAATTAAATCCGATACTTGAACAATTACAGGCTTTCGCCACAGAAAGGGTGGTGGTTGGGGTGGGGGTGGGGGTGGGGGGGGGGGGGGGGCTCTGCTCTTTCTACTGATGCTATGGATTTTTATCTTTTAGCTTTTCTCTGTGATCGCCATCCTCATTAAAAGCCCTCCCTGGCAACAGTCTAATCACCAATGGCCGTCGTGTCTTTGTGTCTGAGCGCGCGCGGGTTTGTGTGTGTGTGTGTGTGTAAAGGTATGGATGGCGGATTTCCTCCCTCTCATATTCTCTCAGTGATCGTTGATCTCCATACAAATCTCCATTTACTTGAAAACCAATTACGACCAGGCAGAGTAAAGTGTCTCCTTCCACCAAAGAGACAAATGAGGGCAGCTGCATGCGCTAATTCCTCAGCAGAGCCAATTGTGACATGCATGGAACTGAAGGCATGTCTACCTTGAAAAGAACTCTCCATTTTCTATTCCATGAGGACACTAACCATTTTACACCCACATATAAAGATGAGAAGGGAAAATGTTTTCTGTGGTTATTTCTTTAGAAATATTTGAGGTAGAAGCAGAGAAATTTTGAGGGGACACAATAACTGATTGTATTGTTTGTGCGTTATTTTCTGGTCTTTGTTTCACTTCTGCAACTGCACGTACAATGCATCTGTCAGATGGTGTAAGGAATCGGGAGAGCACAGTTTGAAGGGTCTTTTTTTATCATTTCATGGCACAGAGGAACATAAACTGCAATTAAAAGTAAACATTAAGACCCATCCTGCAATTGGTTCAACAATAATATAACCCAAAAATGTGTTATTGCATAATTTCCATCAATTTATCAATTGCTGCTATGTTTAAACACCAATGAATACCTGTGCACAGCATTTGTCAATAAATCGTGATTAGCTAGGGATGCCATTTTTGGCCTTTTTTTTTGTAAAGAAAGGACAAAACATAGGTTTACATGGTGAATTGTCTCTACGCTGGTTTAGACCTGTATCTCTCAGACTCAATATAGTAGAATCCAAAAACATTAGTCCAAGAAGTTGGCAGAAGTCAGAAAAATCTGAGACTCGTAATAATGTTCTAACACAGCTCTAAGTCCTTCTGTGTGTATGTATGTGTAATGTATACACTAATATATGTGTATAGTCATATGTTCTGATTTTGTAATGTTACATTATACATAAGACAACATGTACCCAGCACTAGCTCCAAATGGCTCCTCACATAGCTTTAATGATGCGTTGAAAAGACACGACACCATTTTTGATCATGCCTCTGTGTGTCACATCATTATTATCTTCAAACATCATTCTCAACACACCTATTCAAATGAATGCTTTATCCTGAGCTCTGCTGTACACCTATGTCATGTATGTCACAATTATCAAAATCAAAGAGAAGTCTCAGTGGATTTCAGAGCTCCTCACTTAAAAACTCTCAAATGCACAATTCAACTTAAAATACACTACAGACATGCTCAAAATATGTCAGTCTGAACACCTTATGTGCCATTAAAATGTACTTGTCGTCATCAAAAACAAAGAATGTTGCCGCACATATGTGAAGTACGGTGACCTGGGATTCAGATATGGGGTTATATCAAGAGCTGAGGTAGAACTCATTTAAATGACCCTCTTGTTGTCTCCATGTTTGGTTATTAATTTGGCTTTTTCAGCCCTTATCTCTCCCTATTTTCCTTTGGTTTGTTTTGTTTCATTTTAATTAATTATCCAGAAATAAAATAAACAAAATGCAAAAGTTGTTGAGAGTTGTTAAAGAGTTTTCATTACATTATGGTTAAACAACAAAGAAAGCAAGATAACTGCATTAATATTCCATTATTTTACCTTAGGCTGTTTGTAGTCATATTTTTTACCAGCTGTCTTCACTTTAAAGACAGAAGTCACCCCAAGGTAACTAACATATTGAGCTAGAGCCACAGAATGAGGGCAGACCAGGACACTGCCAGGTAAACCACGAATCTACTTGTTAGCAAGCTAGATTTTACATACTACAATACTGTTTTTCTGGAGTTTTTTTCCCCCTCCTTGTGTGTCATGATTTCTAAATAGATAATTAGAATACATTAGGGAGTAAGCTAATTTACCAAGCTTTTGTAGTTGGTTGGAGTAATAACTTCAGGGAGAGTTAACAGTGTTGCGTATAC
This sequence comes from Chanos chanos, assembly GCF_902362185.1. NCBI lineage: Eukaryota > Metazoa > Chordata > Actinopteri > Gonorynchiformes > Chanidae > Chanos > Chanos chanos. Next base: position 42,761,158 of record NC_044500.1, read on the forward strand.
CAGTAGCATCTAGTTAGTGAGCTAATTTATGCAGCTTATTTAGCTGAGGTTACAGGGGAGGAAACAAAAAAGCAAAAAAAAAAAAAAAAAAAAAGAGGAAGAAGCCCGTTGAGTTGTTGTTGCTGGGGTTTTTTTTCTTCTTCTTCTTCTTTTCTTCTTCTCTGAAGTGCTACAGGAACAGACAAATTCTGAGACAAAGAGTAACGAACTTTCAATATGATTTTTTTTAGCATTTATACATTTGGACTTTGCCCAGAAGCTTGGTGGCCATTACTCGCTTCAGAGCGAAAACCGGATATGAATATACATAAAAGTTATTGTTAATTGCCTCCTGTCATGAAAACAATGACGTGTCATGTGCTATGTGTTATATGCTCAGTCATCTTCCTCTGTTTTCCTGCACCTTTGGCAGAATGCCCAGGTTTGCAGCCTAAAGTTGTTGAGAGAGATAGGAGCCCTGCTCCATCTTACTCCAAACAAGGACAAGGAGAAAGCAAGAGAACAAAAAACACCTGAAACATTCCACACAACAACAACCACTTTCTGTTTCTACAAAGGATTTTTACTACAAAGAACTTGTCAGAAACCTGTTGACAGGTGAAAAACGTTATTAGAGAGAGGGGTTTATAAAATAAATGAATATTGATTTTCATGGTTTTTCTCAAGGTCTTACACTTCGTGGTTAGAATTCATTGTCCTACCTATCAAATAAATATTTGTTTGGAAGAGTACAGCTCTGTCATTTGTTGTATATGTGCAAGATTATGTTGAAATACAGTTTATGCTTCTATTCATTTTAATGAAGTTTCTTGTATTTACTGGTGTGGCTCTAGACAAAGCAATTGTATCATTACAGTGAGTGTGTCTGTCTGAAAATTCTTACAAACATTTTTATTTTTACTGTAAATAATGTTATGAGAACATAGCATATGGATATCATGAATAATTCTCCATGTTATGAGATTGCTTTGGTTCAGTAATGGAAAGTGCTAAATTCAATCACGAAGAATGACAGAGTCAGTAAAAAAAAAGGATGTCTGTCTAAAACAGCCTCATCGTGTTGTTGCTGCAAGACTCTGGATTCATCATATTGGACTATTTTAGGTTGGTTTTTTTTGTTTGTTTGTTTTTTGCAAAGTTTGGAAAATTGCCTATGCCTGAATATTGGCCTGCTTCCAGTTGCCCTAATGCTTCTGAGCTCCCAGCTTGCTAGTCTGTTCGTTCACCCACTAATGGTGTTGGCTGTAATGTCCATATATGTGTCACAATGACACATAAATGAGCATGTGTTTAAAATTCCATGCCTTTTCTGTTTCCTTAACCCAAACGATAAAGAAGTATCATCTTGCTTGCTTCAACAATGGCTAACAAGATTCATTTCCAAATGCTCAAGTCTCCACTATGTCTTGACAGACCTGTTTTGTATGGGTATTTGTGTGTGTGTGCATTTTATGACAAATAAACAATTAACGTTAACCAACCCGTTTTACCTCTTTTTTTTTTACTGTGGAAATCCTGTGCTCTTTAGTTAGGGATTTCTTTTTTTCTATTTTACTGTGGAAATCGTGCGTTCTTTTGCTAAGGGTGTTTTTGTTACCACCCCAACACCTGGGATGCAGACAGTATAAACGTAGCTGATCCATCACAGAAACAGACAGAATGTTCCAGAGCACTGATGGAACACGAGGGGAGACAAGCAGTACTCTGCATGTTGACTTTGTGACACGACCTGACCGCTTGTCAGCCGTGGTTTCCCTCCTGTCAGCTTACGTGAGGGACAGGCCGTGGTAGCGTTTCCATGGCCACTGACAGTCAGTCTCTTGCAACAACCCCTACGAGCTTTCAGTGACAACACCATCAGATTCTATTTCAGGAGAGCCTAAAGATCAATATAAAATTAAGACATTTCTCTGGAGTTTGGTTCAAATCCTCACATAACCTCAAGGATTTTGGATCACTGAACTGAACGGAGCTTTGATTTTTTTCTTCTTTTTTTCTTTTCTGTTTTTTTTTTTTTTTTTAATGAAATTCTGTCTGACACAACCCTTGTTTAGTTACTCCCTGAAAAAGAGTTACTCTCAGCTATCACTGGAAAAAAAAAAAAAAAAAAAATTTTTTTCCTTTTTTTCTTTTTATGCTTTTTTTTTGTGATGCAACGTACTCGGAGGATGAACATCAGGGAATGGCTGACTGGACTATCTATGAGACCTGTATGAGTAGTCAGAAAGGCCTCGTTCTGGTTCACTGACCTGGAGCACCTTGCACACGCGGAAACACACAGAGGACACACACAGTTGACGCGTGGGGCAGAAGCCAAGTTGTGACCCCTTTAACAGGAAGGTGAGAAGGGGACATACTGTCAAAGAGCAAAAGGACATGAGGTTGACAGGACGACAGGCTGATGGGGTAGACAACCCCCCCCCCCCACCTTCACTATCACTCTCCATTTTACAGTTCCAGGACGTCTATGCATGACCTCCACATAAATGCCAGAGGAAAGAGGCTGGAGAACAGGGGGGCTGCTCACAAAGAGATAGAGAGAAAGACAGAGAAAGTGAGGGGGAAAGAAAGAGAGAGAGAGAGAGAGAGAGAGAGAGAGAGAGAGAGAGAGAGAGAGCTGTCTACAGAATACATGCTTCATTCAGCTGACATTGCAACTCTTGGATTTCTTCAACACATTACAAGTAAAGTATAACACAGCGGAACACATCTCACCACAGGGAAAAACAAGAGGGAAAGGTGAGACGAAAAAAATGTTGACAGATAAACATGCTGTACCCTGAATACCATTGTCAAGATTTTTTTTTTATTTCTTTTTCTTTTGTATTAAATGTTGCAGACTCGACGAGCTCACTTTGCACTGTGCTTGTTGATAAATAAATCAAAAAATTTTTAGCCTTCAAAATACAAAAAGTATATCTTGTGACCCCATGTGCAAGGACATATCTTAGGTATCTAAACAAAACGTGGTTGAGGGGCGTATTTAGAAAGTTCTGTCTCACTATAATGCCAATAAATAATCTTTGCAGTAAATTAAGACAGAATTCAATAATCCTCTTTGTTGTTTTGCAAATTAGCATGCTGGTCTGGCAGCATTGTTCCTGATGCCTGAGGCCAGTTGCAGTGGTAGAAAACAAGGAGAAGGAACTAAAGAAAAATAGCTTAATGAAACTGTGAGTAATTTTTTGAAAAGTTATGTAAATTATTATTCAAAACTTTTGTTTATCTTCCTAATGAACAATGTTTCCGCTGCCAGCCTTTCCAACCTTGACTTTATGTGAAACAAATGTAGTCATTTTGATGGTATGATTTGTCAAGGTCTCCATTGCACGTTCCAACAGGCGAGACACTGTAATTTCCATAATCATATTCTGTGATTATCTCAGATTTCAAAACAAAAAGATTCTCCAAGAAGACAAAGTAAACACAAAACATCCTCCTGACCAGGCCATAATGGTTTTCATCCGCTGTCTGCCACACAAGAGTTTTTAATGCGGAGTGAGTTATGACAATAATAACCCTGTCTCTTCATAATAAGGTAATCAATTCAATCTTCTGTCAATTGTCTGAGACAAATGCCTCATCCTCCCTCCCTGTAGGATACACCATAACTGAAGGTTTCTACAGTTATTGACTTACGTTGAGTAAACATCTGTTTGATAGTATTTTGCTTGTGCTGTTTTGGCTGTTCATTAATTACAAATGAGTAATATTAGCACAGTGAAGTATGGAAAGCATATGAAAATGCAAATGGATACAGGTTAATAAGTTAATACTTGGCTACTGTGAGCTGGTAGGCACCGAGTTTGATGACATTTTAATTACTGCCATCTCATTTATCCTGTTTCCCATGACTCTGAAGTGGGAAAAAAAAAAAAAAAACATGTCATATAATGGTCAAATTTCATATTAGCAACGATTATTCATGAATTATATGTATTCTATACAAGTGCTGCTGAGTCATAACCCTCTGTTATCTAATTCTTTAGCATTGTAATTATGTCACATTTGGATACTTTTCTACAAATGGAAAGCCTTCAGAGACAAAGGGTATGGTACCTGCTAAGTGCCATAACTGGTTCCTTTCTTTATCGAGACAGCTTAAGAAACTGCTCTGTGGATAGAAATGTGGCAACAGTTCAATGACATATAGATATGTTTGTGCACGTGTGAAATGTTAAAAACAGCGTTGGCGCCGATTCATGCGTTAGTGTATCGGCTACGCTGAAGTATTTTCCCACTGAGAGTAACAAGGCCAATCTGCAGAGGAAACACAGATCAAACAGAGGTATTGAAAAAGCCTTTGGAAACATCTGAACTTCAGGAGATCTGCGGCAACGAGAAGGAGAAAAATTAGATGAGACCTGCTGGCTGCAATTGAATCTCCTTGCAACTCACTCAGGTCAGCGCGGAATATGAGGCTAAAGAAATCAATATTACAGTGAGAATTGATATTAATGTCCAGTATTATCCAGTCCTAATAAAATTAAACTGAATAAAGGAGAGCTCGGTCCCGACGCAGACAGCTTCTGCTCAAACTTCATCATGAGTCAGCTTCGTCTTTGAAAAAAACTCTTCGAATGTTTGCTGTCAAATTTACGAGGCTCGGTCACAACAGTGTTATTGATATAGTATATCAGTGTTAAATAAACAAGCACTGAAAGACATATTTGCTTGCAAAAGCATATCCGGAACCAACTGGCTAGATGAACTCAGATAGAGCTCAATAAATAATGCTGCATCAGTTTAAGAAGCTCTTGTAAAAAAAATGAATAAATAAATAAATAAATAAATTTGTCACCAAATGCAGCGATGTAAATGTGACGGCAGAGTTCAAAACCCTCGGTGGAATTTACAGCACGCACAGTGTGATCATCTAATCATCTGCCATCACAGCTCTTCAGGCACACAGAGAAAACTTTTATAAAGAGTAATAAAAACATGCCGTGCCAGACTCTTGTGTCCTTGTGAAGTTAGCTGACGCCCATATGAGCTGACAATACTGGCACCTTATTGATAATGGCATAATAATACATTGATTGAAACCCTTATTTAGTGAGTTTATTACGCAGTCTTGCAATCGCGTGGAACAGAAAATTCAAAAATAAACAGCTCAGAGTTATGACTCTGTCCGCTGGCAGACCGTTTTCTTGCATGCTTTCATTCCTCATTTAATTACAGGGCCTCTGCTACAAACGTAGGTGGCAGATGGTCAGAACAACAAGCTAGTCAGGGCAGAGTATGACACTAATGACTGGAGATTACTGGCCAATACACATATCGGTTTTCCTTTTGTCAAGGAGGTAAATCAACAGATCTTGTTGTCAGAGATGGTACTGACACAAAGACAGCACAATTAAGATACACAGTCACTGCAAGTTTTACATGGAAAACATTATGAAAACTGTTAAGCGAATACATTACGTGACATTTTCCTCATTAAACCAAACAACTGAGATTGTGTAATATTTTTAGATGTAGAGTTAACGAATTAGACCTCCCAGTGAACACCTGAAACACTCATTTGCTCAAAAGCAAGTTAGCATGTTTGCTGAACTGTACTTTGATGGCAGTTAGCACATGCTAGTTCTCCAGTGTACTCAGGTGTTGGAGAAATAGTGGAATTTATAATAAAATACTGCATAATTTACTTGATATTCCATTTAGTGCAGTGATCATTTAATTTCCTACAAGCACTTCATCAATGATGATTTTTAAACGGATAGAAACAATCATTTTAGTGCAATTATTGCTATCTAGCACCCGATTTGCAGCTGTCTGTTGATTGGTTGAATACTGATTACACTCTGATTGGTCATATTGATGAATCAGTCACCCCGCTGGTGACTGAGTGAATATATTTTTCACCCTTCTGTTGCCTCAGAGGCATTAAGATGATTTTTCTGGCCGGGAGCAGAAGTTTGATCAAATTGGGGGTATATGCTTTTTTGACAAATGTGAGGCTTCTGTCAGCTCATTTGAAAGCCATTGTATAGAAACAATGGTCAGAACCTGACCATCTGTCATTCAAAAAGAATAGACCTGGAGAAAGGAGGAAACTTCACTCTAGAGCAGAGTTTTTTCTACGTCAGCTCATCACGTTCCATCTCAAGTGTTCTAAGGAGATTTATAATTCTAAGAAGCAATCTGGTTCTGTAGTTTTGAATTCAAGTCAGTGTAGGAAAAAAAAAAAAAATCTTCAAGGCTTAATTAAAATATCCCACCATGTTTACATTCTGTTTCAGCCTTGCAAAACAGTACGGCACATTAGCACTTGTTTTAAAGACACATTACATCGTGTTTCTATTCTTCATTGACAAGAGTGCTACCAGAGGGCTTTTACTATTTAAACCAGCTCGCATCACTCAGTAGTCATGAGCATTCGCTAATTCCAAAGGGACAGATTTGGAAAGGAATGAAATGTATTGCTTTGGGTATTTGGCAAAATGAAAGTAAAAGAAAGTGCCTGAAAATAGCTCACTAAAAGCTTACAATTATAATGTATCATAGCTTGTAAGTATGAAAAGTATTATTATGGAATTCGAAGGAAAACCCACAACATACTACACTCCTCTCGAGGTAAAACTTTCATTGGCCTCCAGAGCCATTCATAATAACATTAAAATCACCAGGAGCCAATACTAATACACACTAAGGGGTACATAAAGAAATCTTATGATGGAGAATGACTACCCCATAGCGCGTTCCACAAGCTGGCTTTCAACATAGTGTTTCCAACTGGTTTTAGTTCTTAGTGTGTATTTTCATATCGTGCCTTGCACTGAATCATCTTCAGAGAGGATTTTGGGAGAAACGCATGGATCTTCAGCCCCAGGCTCTCAGCAGTATCTGTCTTCAACATCATAATGGAGATTATCATTACTGTTTCAAACTGCAAAAGTTCTCACAGTCTCTTGAACATATTATCTCACATCCAGACATTTTTCGTTGAGCCAAAATGCAATGAGCAAATACAGTCTTGTGTTTACACAAAGACTTGTTGTAAGCTGAGCACAAGTCATTCTGGGTATGATAAGAATATAAAAATACTGGAGAGAATAGATTCAGGCATATGATTAAATACTAAATATTAACATTTAAACATTGACTACATTTGATAACAAGTTCAGTATGACAGATTTTCCCAAATTAACGTATTGATAATTTCAAATGTTCATTTCATAAAACAAATAACTTGATACAGCCTTTTAAAATATCCAGTTCAAAACTTGCTAATGTTATTACTTCGGTGTGGAATCAGCAATTAGCATTGTGCTGTAGAAATAATTTGATGCTTTTCATTGGTGGAACGGACTGACAGCTGGCCCACTGGCAATAGTTTTGGTTAGCTAGTCAGGAATAGGAACAGCAGTGTTGATTTTGAAAAATAAAAACATTTAAATCATTTTGAATAACATTTTCAGTAATCTTCTGCTGTCGCTCTACTGACGTCTGCCCTACATAGTAGGTTGTGATCAGTCATACAGAAGCTATTTTTAAAGGGAAAAAATGATGGCTCGAAACAGGCCTGAAAAAAGAAAAAAATACAACAAACTAACCAGGATCACCTCAGAGGGAGGTCCTTATAGTGCTTTGAGGGTCCAGGCGTCCTTAGGTTAACGAGTTTTACCCTAATTAGCCAGTTTATACCCTCAGGCTCATTAGCACAGGAGTACCAAGTGGTTCCCCTTTTGAGTTCTCTAGATATTTTTGTCTGTGTATTATGCGTATCTGTCTCTGACCCTTGCTTGTTTTGTAACCTATAATGTTCAAACAAACTTAGGCTGAGAATAACTCATAGCTATGAAATTTTCTGAGGTTCGAGACAAACAAAAGAAAAGACCTACTGAGCCAACTACAGAGCAAGGAATTGCCTGTAAGGGAGTAATCGGTTCAGTGTCATACCAGAGCTCTGTGTGGCTGAAAACTGCCCATTAGACATACATGTCCAGCACTTACATGTAAGCATGTTCAAACAAGCTCAGGGCAGATGGATAAGGGTGTCAATAGGATCCTCTTCATATCCCCTGGACCAAGATCACAGATTGCAAAACAAACAGTAATGGCCTCCCATTCTTACAATACGCTACACGCTAATGCCTTTTTGTGGTTTTAAGACAAGCAAAATTGATATTTTTATTAGAAGAAAACATGAATGTCATCTTTGAAGAATTTTTATAACACAGTTGTCAGTTGTTTTCTCTTTCTCTCTTTCTTTCTCTCTCTCACTCTTTCTCTCTCTCTCTCTCTCTCACACACACACACATTCTCTCTCTCTGTCTTTCTGTCGCTCTCTTTCTATCACTCTCTTTCTATGACTATCCCTTCTTTCTTTCTTTCTTTCTTTCTTTCTTTCTCTATCCCTAGTCTGTTTCTCTTAAAGGAAGCTCTTGAGATGAAAGGTAAAAGAGAGCCCATGTCTGGCCTGGTTAGCTGATTTTAACTCACTGATATATGCATCCCTTCATCCCTTTGAAAATCAATCTCATTTAGCTCAAGAGAGCTTCTCTCTTTGATATTCCTATTGATCATCAGCACCAAGATGTGTGTCTTTGTGTGTGAGGTGGACTAGTGTGTACAATACTGTATCTTACCATATTTCCCATTCATCTCTTGTTAATTAGATTAATGAATATTTGTCCTGAGCACCTTCTAGTAAACCATTTGAGTTGGTTAAACATTCCCACCCTTCAATGGAAGAGCAATGTGTTTGTTTTGTTTTTTGGGGTTGTTTTTTTTTTTCAGATCATCCTTTTTGCACTGGGCTCATAAACAAAAACAGACAAAGTCTGCACCCCATACACCATGAAAAAGTCTGTTGTGAAAAGCCCTGATATTCTGTCCGTTTTGTGGTTCTTCTGTACAGCAAAAATGTTGTCACACTTTGAGTCATTTTACAAATGAATGAAAGAATATTCACTCCTCCTCACTGGCTATCTCTCTTATTTTGCCATGTACTCTAAAATGACTATCTGGACAGTTTGAAAAATCAAACTGTTATTATCGGACTGAAAATGATGGAGGGGCAGAGGGTAGAATTGTCTCTGATACAATAATCTCAGACTGCCAGTGAGAAACCATTACCTTCTCGACTAGTGAGGTGTCATCTGTCTCTAGATCCTTAATCTCTATATGAGCTCTATAAGAAGAGTTGTCTTTCCCCTGTATGTTCTCTCTGGTAACCAGCGGAGCCTGTGTTCCCTACATCCGTCTTGAGAGCTAGACAGTCTGATGTGTCTAATGACCATTCCCGCAGGGCGAATAGATCGACGGTGGCTTGGGTCGGTGGGGTGCAGGCAGGGCAAATGGCCAGCAGAGGAAGTCCCTGACATAATGAACAGAGGCCATTTCCCTCAAGCCAGCTGGAACAGACCCTGTTCTGTGTCTTTTTCCAGACAGATCGTGCATACAGCGTCGGGTGAGGTCAAAGAGTGACCTCACTCCAGCATTACACTCATGGACAGTCACTGTTACAAGAGCCCTGTCCTCATATGGTCTCACACACATACACATTCAATTGGGCTCACTAAGCCTTCCAAATACTGTACTCTCTTTGAATGGTTCTAGAACGTTTTTGAACTGACATTCCATTCTGAAACCTCATCTTCTGTCTGTTCTATGTCTGCTTTTCATCTGAACTGTACTGTGACATTCAGAACGTACTGTAGCTCTGTCTCAGTACCAGAGATGTACACTAACTGTGTCACATTGTTATGAACCCAAGACATTAAAAGGCTTTTCTTAGAGACTTGCCTTATGTGTTTCCTCACACAGACCCCAAGATCCGAGGGGGATATTGACAGCATTTCAAGATGGTTCATGAGCATTCAAGGACAAATGAATTCGTGAAAGTTTCATGAATTCCACTGACTGCATTTCTCCCAGGTAAATGGAATTCATACATTTGGAATGAAATGGAAACCTTGAGAGATGGAATTATTTTGAGCTTTGATGAGAAGATGAGATTGGAAGCTCATGGAAATGTGTGTGAAGCATTATAAAAATGCACTCTACTGACATGACCGATTTTAGATGTGAGAAAGCACTGTCTATGCTGTGAGCTTTTGCTCTTTGTTCTCCACAACACTGTCTGCTATAGCATATATTACCATGAGAAATTCATGTAGGCCTACTCAGCATAGCAAGTAAATATTCTAATGAACATGCCTTCATAACACCATAAGACTTATGATAATGATTTCCTCTTTCCAGGAATATAGATGCTTCGCTGTTTCTCCTCTGAGAAAATGCAAGCCTACAGGGCATTATTCGATAATCAATACTAGAAAAAAAAAAAAGTCTCTTACACTTTAAATGACCCCTCTCAGGTCTGATGCTTGTTAAATTTAACAATAGAAACCTCAAATTTTTCATTAGTTTTGTTTTCACAGGCCAACTACTTAACAAATTCACAGTGAGACCTTTGTGGTTTATTTGATAAGATAACCTACGAATACCATATGCAGATAGCATTATAAATGCAATTTGAGACATTATACAGCCATTGGAATGGATTCCAACGCCTATGTGACCCATATAAAATATGACATGGGTATTCATAAACCTTTGTACTATCTCACAGTCACAGAAGACATACAGCGGGACATGTTCTATTATAGTTTATGGCAAAGAGCTTGTATGTCACATGTTCAAATGGATATATTTCATTATGACATCTTTATGAGAAGCATTTTAAACATGTTACTCTACTTACCTGGCATTGTTAAAGTATGGTTCTAAAATTTGCCAGCATTGCTATTTCAACTCTTTGGTGGCCGTAAATCACTTGTAGATTTGAGACTGTAAGTTACAAGTAGATTCGACAACAAGATGTTAGTCATTTTTATAGTCAGCATCAGAAATTTCAAAGCAGTTTAGCAAAAACAAACTGAGCCTTCTGGTATGTATATGTATAGTACAAAACATGATGTCAAGCAGACTGTTGTAATAATGTTCACAGTTGACTGAAAACGGTTACAGAGTGTTAAAAGTTAAACAAACAGTTGATGGAAGGACAAACTGTTTTGCCTTGTCTTGGCGAGCTGTGCTAAAAGAGTGCCTCACAAAGGGACTATGAAATGTCACCTTGGTTTTCATACTTAATTGTTTGTCATACAAGATGCTAAGTGTTTTGAGTTCCTTCTGCATTTTATTCTAAACTCTGAGACTCGTAAAGCTTTATGCTATGTTTTACAGGCATAGTTTTAGAGGGGAAAGAATTCATTTGTGAAAATGTGAAAGCTGTTTCACCAGTTTTAAGAGATTGTAATTGGTTTGAAGAGAACATTCTGAGCTTGCAGACTTAGCTAACCTAGCTATTTCTAGAGATTAGTCATTAAACCATTATGCAATAAGTCATTTTGTAAGGCTCATTTGCTGCTATAAGCAGTTAACATGCTTTTGAATAACATACTGAATGCGTAATGTTGCTGTATTTTGGGAATACAACGTGAAGTGTCTTTGTAGTTAAATGAGACAACATTTTGATTATAGTTGGCATATTCTCTCATATATGGCTAGCATGGACTGCTATCTAGACTATAAAATCAAGTGCCGCAAACACACACACACACACACACACACACACACATACAAGCACCTTGATTTTCGATATTTTATGTGTCCCGTTTGAAGATTTCACCATGAGACACCCACTTCTAAGACATTAAGTGCTTGCTGTGACAAATTGCTCCATACATGAGAATTCCTTTAAGTGATGATGGGATAGAACCTCACTTCTACCAAAATGAGGTTCAGTGTTACTATAGAGTGACAGGGAATACCTGACAGAAAATGCAGGCTTGATTGGATTTCAGGGAAACTTTGGAATGGGGATTAAATAAATACCTTCAGTTGACCTAATGCCTTCACGGGGAACACAGGGTTACTTAACGAGTGAGTCATCAATGTGAAATGAATGAAAGATCATAAAATAACCGCTTTCTCATGAGAAAACCATAAAGCATTTATGACAAGTCACTCAAAGAAATAGAACGCATGTGCAGGGCACACTTTCATTCAAAACGTAGACCAGAATCAAATGACAAAGAAAAGCAGCGTTCAATACACAGGACTATTGTAGGCAAAGCAGGAGATCAGAAATGGTAAACAGACTAAGGTGAGAACACAGGAACAGGAATAAAACCAGACAGCAGCACCAGACATGGCTCAGAACACCCAAAGAGAACAAGAGACCTCACTGAGAAGTCAGAGAATGAGGTATGTATGTTAGACTCTAATGAGACTGTCAACAAGGAACAGGTGTAAGTGATAATCAGCCCATGAGCTGGATGAGCTGGTGGTTAATAAGCCGATGAAGCTGAGCACTGATAGGCCTAATAAGAGGTGGGCGGAGTTGGACAGCATGACAGCACGAAAGCACTTCTAATATTCTGACTTATAAGAACTTTGCCACAAGCAGTTATGACATATTCAGCCCTATGTGTGTTTTGAAAAAGTGCTAAAATGCAGTAAATAGACACAGCATATTATGTATTTAACAGGTTGTTTTAATGCACTGGGTATGAAGTCATAAAACAGCAGGGCTGCTTTCTATGTCAAACACAAAGTGGATTTTTGCAGGTATCATATCACAATAGACATATTTATATGAGGTTTCACTTCTGTATCCTTTTGAAATCAATGCTTGTATATTTGTTCAAACTCAGAATTCAGTTTGCAGGTTTGAAATGACTCTTGGGTTATTTTTAGAGACAATGGCTTAGTGTTGGGAACGCTCACATTATCTATTCTCTTGATGCTGCATACAGTTACCACAGTAACTACCTGGTTGTTGGAGAATTGGAGTCTGCTGGAAGCTGTGGTGCAAGCCATGTTAATTTACAAATTGCTCAGGTAATGCGGGAACATTTATTACACGCAACATACTGAATGAGTGAACGAGAAAGGGTTCTGCCCGTTGGCATTGTAAGCGTGATTTCACTTGGCTGAGATTAAATTTCTGACCGAAATGATTGGGATTATTTACGTTAGAGAGCAAGGGGAGAGAGAATGAATAGGAAAGGCCCATTAAAACGGAATAGATGGATGAGGGTGAGGCAAAAAATTCACAAGCAGGTTTCTTTTTTTTTTCTTTCCTTTTTTCTTTTCTTTTCTTTTCTTTTCTTTTCTTTTCTTTTCTTTTCTTTTCTTTTCGTTTCTTTTCTTTTTTGTGTCTACTCTGTTTAGTTCTTCAGAGGCATTTGAATAAAAAGCGTGTAGTGTGTTAAAGCAGGAAGGAAATCAATACAAATTGCTCAACATTACACAATAATGACTCTAAACGCAATACAGCTGTTGTGTCAAAAAAGAGAGGAAAAAAAAAAAGAAAAAAGGATAGTTATATTCTAAAAACACCTATTTTTTATTGTCCTTTTCGAATGCAGATATAACCATAAAAAAAACCAATGTGTTTTCACGGGTCGTGCTGTAACGAAGTGCGTTTAATTATGTTCCTTAGACTTTTGTGACAAACAACAGAATGACACATCATCTGCACTATCTGACCGTGGGCTTTGTCTCACCAGGTCCCCTCTCGGTCTACCTGGACACGTCGCGACCTTTTCCACAGTCATAAAACACATAAACAACAGCTTACCCGAATATCGCAGGTGTGTCTGTAAAACGCCATTAAACTTTTGGCCTGTCCTACACCCATAACAGTACTCCAGGTCAAATGTGAACAGTCGTTACATAAAATCGCTAATGACCATAACGGTGCTAATGGCGTAATACGTTTCCATTCCAGCTAGCAGCGTGACAGCTGCTCTCTGAATGCACTTCACCTGGACGCACAGGGCACATCCGACACCTGATGGCTTAGATGCGCTGAGGAAAGCTTGTAAGCAGAAAGGCCATTACCCTTGCTCATTCCCATAAACCTACACTCCAAGCTAGTGCTCCCCAGTATACAGTCATATCAATTCAGTTTGGAGAAATTGTGCCCTTAGCTGCATCTAAGACAAAGAAAAAGCCATTCTTGATTTTAATGACGTTTTATGGATGGCCAGTCGAGTCATATGAGCATTATAGCAAAGGAGTTTTTGCTCATTCTGTTCATTTGTTTGCTCCAAGTGTCCCAAGTTCATGATTATAAAATGTTTAAAAAACTGTAAAAAGAAGTCTACTTTGCTCTTCATTATATGTGGAGTTTTATTTAGTCTAGTGCCAGTTTTTCAGCAATTAATTTTATTATTGCAGATGTTCTGAAGGATTATCCAGAGTAGCTGTAAAAGAAGAAAAAAAAATGTCGTAGTCCAAAGTTTATTACTTCCTTAATTAATATTCCTCAAAAGATGGAACCATCTAAGCCAAGAGTAGACAGGAGCGATGGATCACTGCTTATTATTTTCCTGAAGTAATCATCAAAATATTAACTGTATGGCTCTGCACCCAAAAGAATCTATCCAACTGTGTGGAATACAGTCAAAAATTGAGCACACACACACGCACACACACAAAAGCCTGGCATCCTTCCTGACTGTTAATGCATGCACATTTGTCATCCTTGGAGACAGCTTGTTCTTTTAATTCAGCTATAGTCAAAGAAGACTCTCTTTCACGCCTCATGGGCTCTCTTGCCTCTTCCTAGGTGCTCTAAATGGTTTCACATGATTACTAATGATAGAGTGTTCCTTCTTGTTTTAGGTGGACATCCAGACTTGCAGACTCTTTGATTTTTTTTTTTTTTTTTTTTTACAGATGAATATCTTCTGAACTGGCAACCAGGTTGCTAGTAAGTAGCATGGAGCAAAACAGAATACACCCATATGTGATGTATGAAACACATGTTCGTCTATTACAGCGTAGACATGAAGTAACCATAAGTACTTAAGTGACTGATACAGAGAAATATTTTGATGATAAATGAGAAATGATAGATAGATAGATAGATAGATAGATAGATAGATAGATAGATAGATAGATAGATAGATAGATAGATACAGATGTGTGTGTGTGTGTGTGTGTGTGTGTGTAAATTTTACTCAGGGGTTCAATAACGGCGAAACACTACTGTTTTGTCTTAGCTGTGAGAACATGACATTTTATCCCAGGGTTCCACTCTTTGTGTTTAGCACTGAAGAACAGAGTATGAAACAGCTCAACGTTCAAACTCAGGCTGTGCCAACACGCCAAATTATCCTATTTATCTCGTCACGGAGTGTTACAGAACAGCTTTATTTCTCAGTATCAGATTGGAACTTTGAACCTGACATGACTTTACCCACTTACACGTGAGGTTTCACACAAATTTAGTATTAGGCTAACATTTAAACAGATTCACTGCTGAATGGTTATATTTTGGCCTTGTGTTCCAAAGTGGTAGCAAAGGGCAACACAGAGGATAGACTTTGTCTGCATAATAAGCACTCCCACTCTCTCCTTCAGGCTGATCATTTGTGATTTTAACCTCTACGTTTTGGAGAAAAGCAGGGCACTGCCTGTTTTTTTTTTGTTTTGTATTTTTTTATCCCTCCTGGTGTTGGTTGCAGTTATTGTGAAATTTAAATGACTAGACAGCCTGCTGCGGTCAAATTATTTTCCTCAACTCTGCAGATGAAAATTGTAATTGGACATTTTGTCACTTAGCCCTGTGTTTCACATCAGAAAAAAAGGAAAAAAAAAAAAAGAAAACCCAGAAAACAAAACATGAGAATAAGAAAAAAAAACAAACATTGCTTTTTAATGGTGATGAGAGACACTGTTTTTATTTTGCGTATCGTAACGTAGCGTCTGAGCTGTTCTTAGCCACAGCTTTATTGTCACAGTACATGGTATTTTTTCTTTTTTTACTAAAGTTTTTGAGATAAACATTAAAACAGTTCAGTGAAGTATATATATTTCTTTCTTATTGTGCTCCATAAAAAAAGTTTCTGAAACATTAAAAGCAAACAAAATTCGAATTCTCAGAAATAGTCTGAGGACCCATTGCACGTTCCACTTATACACCAATTACTCTCTAATTTAATGTAACATTTCAGAGCACTTAGAATGTTGTTAAAAACATTTAAAAGAAAACGCAACGCGATGCATTAGTGTTCAGCTGGCAACTTAGAGCACGTGGGCCGTCAATGACAATTTTCACAAAAACAAGGAAATGACTTGCTAAGTACTTTAATGACACTGTGTAATTGCTTTTCATTTGCCAAATGGACTCACTGTGACTGCCATGGGAACAATGAGGGGACTCAGGTAGGTAGCTGGATTTAGGCATGAACCGTAGCAGCCTAAACTAAAAGAATAAAAAGCAAAATAATATTCTGGGGTTTGGTTTTTTTTTTTTTCCAGTGAACATGTGCTATATTTTCAGTGAGCCACCGAATTTCCTCTTAAAATGCTTTGGAGAAAAAGTGTGACTCTCTGGATTTTTGAGGGAACATGTACCACAGTTAAAAATCACAGTGCAGAAACGCCCAGAAATGGAGAACTATGATGCTGGTGCGCTGTGACGGCCTCTGGAAAAAAAAAATAAATAAAAAAAATAAATAAATAAAAGCTCTTACGAATTGTTCCCTCAAAGCAAATGTTGATTTTATAAACATGAGGAGGACATCTCTTGAAAATGCATACCTTGTGCGGATGAGTTTAGAAAACGGGCCAGTGATTTTATTTATTTATTTTTTTATCTCCCTCTGAGCTTTGGCTGTTTTCTTGGGCACCTTCAGAAGTCAATCTCCATTTCATTTAGGCACTGGCTCAGGCAGAGTGGCAGAACTGGCAGAGAAAGGTGTAAAATGTGGTCTTATCGGCACCCCACACACGCATACAAACACTCCTTTTTTATTTATTTTTTTTATTTTTATTTTTTTTAACAACCAACTGAAGTGTAATCTGCTCTCTGAATGGAAGACAATAATATTGGTGGACTGTATTTAAAAAACGCTATGCAGGAAATGATCGCTCTGTGATATGTTTGGATTCAGGATCAGGAGCTGAGAAAATTTCAGAATGATGTGTATCCTGAGTTCACTCTCTCTCATTTTGTCAGTCGTGAGTCAAGTCATGAGTGTACTGTACTGTGGTACTGAAATACCTTGAAGTCTCCGCAGTGTTTCCTGTTCTTTCATCTGGTTAATACACTGATCAAACCAAAGACCATTTGTTTAGCCCTTATCCTTTCAGGTTCAACAGGCAAATTAAGTCATACACATTACATTACCTAACCCATGGCCTTACTATCCATTCTGAAACACAAACACGATCTCTCTCTCTCTCTCTCTCTCTCTGTATATATATATATGTATAAACCTTTATATAACAAACTATTTCAGACTCCATGTTTCTTAGGTAAAAGTCAGACTGAATAGCCATTCTTATTGGACCAGAATCTTGCTATAAACTTCCACTATTCAGCTACACCAGAAACCTTCAAAAGCTGCAGTTTCTTTTCAGTTTCTGCAGATCTTCCTCTTATTTGTCCTGAAAGTGCCACCAGGTTTATTGCCATGGTCCAACTAACCATGACACAATGTAGAATGTTCTTCAGACACAGCAAAGTTCTTTACCTCACCAAAGTCCTCACAATATCTATTATAATTTTATCTCTTTAATGTGACGTTACTTGTGCAGCCATCTCATTAATCACAGGCTACACATTTTCAGAGGCCTCGGAAAAGCATGAGAGGTCTGTTAGCACAGGCAATAATGTCTGTAAAAACAGCCTATGGTTTTCCCAGCTCTGGGAAATCATTTGACTCAAAAACACAATTAATTCTGTGGCTCAGTCTCATTGTATTGTATTCTAAGTTGGTGGAGGCCAGAATGAGCAAGTTATAAGAACGTCCATAATAAAACCCTGCTAATGCAGTGAATTTAATTCAGCAGTGTTAATTCTATCTCTCTCTCTCTCTCTCTCTCTCTCTCTCTCACACACACACACACACACCCTCATTCTGGAGGTCTGAGGAGAATACAACAACCATGACAGGTGGAACAGACAGCCATATTTATGATGTCACTAATGATGTCAATAATGATGTCACCAATGCTTATATTATGGCCCTTTTGAACCACTGCTGGAGTGCAGAGGATAAAAGGATTCTTTTATCAAACACGCATTTAGTGCCCACCAGACTTAAGAAACGGAGTTGAGAATCAGACTGAGAAATCAAAATAGGATACTATGTTCTCAGGGATGAAATACCAAGGATAAGGATGACTATATTTGCAGAAAAAGAGAGAGAGAAGGCACACCATTTATCCCTGGCTCAACAATCAATTCATATAGTGTCCAGCTCCCCTATCAGGCTCAAATCCAATGAACTGTAAAGCCAACCTCGACTTTTCTACTCTCACCATGACTGGGTCATAAAATATGGTACAGATTCATATCAAAGAATACACACTATTCATTTCACATGTCCTGAGCTGGCTATTGTGACCAATCTCTCCAAGATCTCTACAAGGAAACAACCCAAACAAAATATAGAAGACACCAAATGAACATCAGTCAATGCAATACGATTCTGGTGCAGGAGCAGGGGCCATGGAGAACAGAATGAATGGTGGTAATGGTTTGGCCATCTGTGTGAGTAATTTCCCCACAGAGAGACTTCACTATTTTACTCATTGTTATTCTGAAACAGACCTGTCTCCGACTGTTTGCCAAATTAATGGACTGTGAACCAACAAAAGACCCGCAGATCAAAGTTCCAGTTTCAGCGGTCTTAGGCAAGCTAAAGTGACTTTGTGTAAATAGAATTATCCTCAATCATCAAAGGATACGATTCTAAACCATGTCTAATCTCACCTTCCAAATTTCTGATTAAGAACAGGTGAATGTCTCCCTACTCAGCACAGTGAAGAAACTCTGGGGCTGTGTCCTACTTCACTTGGATGAAAGTACTTATCGCTCCAAGACCTTAAATACCATGAACGTCTTAATGCTGGCATTTCCATCACTCTCTCCAAAATGCTAATTTTTTTTTTTTTTCTGTAAAAATTGTGAAGAAGAAGAACAAATCAAAAGCAAAAATCTAATATTTTGCACATCAGAGGACTTAAAGCAGGGTGTTTGTAACAGAGCTCCACAGAGGCAGAGGAGCGTTTGAAATATGCTGACAGTCTGAGGGAGAGAGAGAGAGAGAGAGACAGAGAGACAGAGAGACAGACAGAGAGAGAGGCGTTTTTTAATCACTAATAACCATGCGGAGCAGCAGACAGGATGAGAGGGAATTTCATTTATCCTCCTCTTTCTGATTAGCTTTATCTGCTGTCTATTTTTATTATTCATTTATATATTTTTTTTTTTCTCTCGCTGCTTTTTATCTTCCAGCCCTGCTCCCGCCTACAGAGACGGTTTCAGTGGAGGCTGATGCTTAAATTGAGGTAAACTTTCTCTCGGATTGCGGAGCTGTTGATCAACTGTTTAATATTTTTTAAACACTTCTTAGAAAATGACAGGACCTCAGATTTTGCTGTGTTGGTCCTTCAATCTATTAGTTTGATGATATTTAATTAAGTATATTCTTTAATTAGTCAAGCTAATTTGTCAGCTTGATAAGAGCCTCATCACTAGACGTGCTGGGTGCATAAACATGCATCAAATATTTGCATAAAATGTGTTGCCGCATTTACCCATTTCGGCTCAAATGATGCATTCTGTCCTCCCTGGTGTATAATACACGACATTTTCACCACAATCCTAATCTGGAAACAGTACACGGCTTTTCACCTCACACTATCAGTCAACTTCGTGTGCCTTAAAATATATGTCATTCAGATATAACTGAAGTATTCAAATCATTTTGATAGGCAAGCAGCATTGTGATATGATTTCAATATCCTAACAGGAAGAAAGAGAACAATAAGGTTTTTGTTTTTTGTTTTGTTTTGTTTTAAATAAGTCTGACATGTAACATCACCAGACGAAGAATTTTTGCCTCCGATACCAATTCTGGGGGCTGTGTTTTGCAATAACCATAACTGAAATTTAGATCATTCAAACAGTCATTCAAGGAAGGATGAATGAATGAATCTATATATAAAATTCCTGTCTCATCCTTTTTCTTATTTCCCAGAGAGTGGTTTGGGCTCCAACAGACTGGGAGTTTGAGGATGCAGCGCGGTATTTTTGCCAGCCCTAAGACTGTGCTTTTTTGGCCTGAGATCAATGTTGTCTCCCCTGGGATCTCTTCCAGCTTAGGGGTCGGGGCCCTGAGTCCTCCTATCACCAGTGGGACTACTTTGGTTCTCACCTTCCACACTCTCTCTAGTTCCTCCTTCAATCCCTGGTATTTCTCCAGCCTCTCATACTCCTTTTCATATTGCTTCTTTTGAACCTGATAATGGATGAGGAGCAGAAAATATCAGTGGTGATTTTATATATATATATATATATATATATATATATATATATATATATATATATATACACGCAGTCATGCACCACATAACAACGTTTCGGTCAATGACGGACCGCATATACAACTGTGGTCCTATAAGATTGTAATGGAGCTGAAAAATCCTATCGCCTAGTGACGTTGTAGCCGCCGTAATGCCATAGCGAAACACATTACTCACGTGTTTGTGGTGATGCTAGTGTAAACAAAGCTGTACTTACAAAGTACTTAACCAGATCAAAGTACTGTATAGCACATACGGTTATGTACAGTACATAATACTTGATAATGATAATAAATGTTACTCGTTTATGTATTTGCTATACTGTACTTTTTATTGTTATTTTAGAGTGTACTCCTCCTACTTATAAAAAAAAAAAAGGTTTAAGTTTGTAACCTGAGAGCGACAGACTATACCATATAGCCTAGGTGTGTTGTAGGCTGTACCATCTAGGTTTGTGTAAGTACATCCTATGATGTTTTCATAATGTCGTCACCTAACAATGCTTTTTTCGGAACATGTCCCCGTCGTTAAGTGGCGCATGACTGTGTATATAAACGCACACACATACACACGCGCGCAAACTCACACACACACACGCACACGCACACACACACACACACACACACACAAAAAGTTCTGTAGCACTTCATTATCACCAATTCACTCAGTTCAGTACAAGGAATCACTTGTTCTTACCTATCATTAAGTTTTGATTCACTTTATATACAACCAATCCAAACCATGGGTGAAGGTTTTCGCAGTTTCAGTCATCCTTCTTTTAACGTGCCATTTATTCCCAGTTGGAACAAACAGAATGTATGACTGTTGATTACAGCCCTGTGGTCACTGTAACACCAGCACTCAGCCAGCCTTCACTTCAGCCCCTCCCACCCTGGACTCATTCTGCCTCTGCTGATTATAAGCCTCACCTATTGTTCCTCATTACGTGCATTGTGTGCCATATAAATACAGCCTCCCGTTCAGTGTCTAGTTTGTGAAGTATTGAGTGTTCAGACTTGCACTGACCCATTGGTCCTGGCATTCTGTTAGTGTTACATTCTGTGGATGATTCTGGTCTGTTGTTCTTCTATGTTCGATTTTTGTTTCTGGTTTTGGTAATCATCCTGTGTTTGATACTACGGTTTCTGAACTCTGACCCCTTTCCTCGACAGTGCTGTTGTTTGTGATTTGGATCTGACTGCTGTGAGTAAACAACTCAAAACCCCTCACGTGGATCCAGGGTCTCCTGTATTACAGCCGTATTGTTGTTTAAGCCAGTTTACAACCTGAGAGGCATATTATAATGTTGAACATTCAGCATCACCCCTGAGCGATCATAGCAATAAAAGTAATGATTTGAAATTAGAATAAAAACTCTTGCGCTATGTGTCTTCAGTTTAATAAGACTTGACCAGAGCTGTATCTCAGCTAGGTGGAGAATCAAAAGATTGTGCCTTTCAGAATTTTAATCATCGTAAGCTTGTTGTAGCACTGAGAGGTCTATCAGAAAATCACAGCACATCATCTTGGGATTTCACCTGGTAACCCTGCACAACCCCATTTCACACTCCTCCGGGAGCAGGGCAAACAGTCCAGTTCACACTAACATGTGAGTGACACTTACAGGGGTTATTTCTCCTTTAACCACTATGATTCATTCCCCAAGAAAAGACCTGCTGTATACCTGATGACCAGACCAGACCAAGAGATCAATAAATCCTCAAAGCCTGTGTTTACAGTATATCTCCTGAACATTAAAAGAATGAGGAAGCAATGTTCAGCTGGACCCCATTGCACTCTGTTTTTTTTTCTTTTTCTTCCCTCTTTCTGTCTTTTTTGATTCACAATCTGTGAGCATGCTGCCACACAACAAAGCCCCCCGCCCACCCCCCACCCCCCACCTACCCCCAACTGCTCTGATCGACCCTGCAACACTGGAAAGAGAAGCAGAAATAAGATATGGAACATGTTCAAGGTCACTGTCATGGTTGTGCCCTCCACCCCCCCCCCCTCCCAAACACCCTCCCCCGGCGATACAATACGCTTCGTACAGGCTGAGCAACACAAATGAATCTCAGAGGGCAAGGATCCAAGCAACTGATCCAGCACACCATTGGACCTGTCGTAAACAAAACACCAAAGGAAAAGGAAGTGATAAGTTGGCCCTTCCAGGTCCCTGTGGAATCAAGTGATTGGTAGGTAGTCACATCAGTTATATTTGTCGGTCATATATATATATATATATATATATATATATATATATACACACATATATTTTTTTCATACTTTTCCATTCTGAGTACAAATTTTACTTATACTGTTCACCTTGCTCTTTATGAGTGCTGTACACCCAAACAACATGCATTATAAAAGAGTTCCATAAAAGGGGTTGCAGTTTGTTCTCGGAAAGTCTCCTGGAGAATGAAAGGTGCAGACCGATTTTCATTAATATTTGATTTCCGAGTCACTGAGTGCACACAAAGTACGGCTCGCTAATGACTGTCCCTTATAGTCCAAAGGGCCATTTTCTCCCAAGAAGTAGAAATCTCCATCCTGGTCCGCTTACTCAAATTAGTCCCGACAGATGCAATTAAAGGGTGGGTCTTCTGACTTTCATCACTCCAGTTAATGCAACTGATTAAAGGAGAGGGCTACCAGGGCTTCCCAATCATGGGAGGTGCTGAAAATATTGACTTTGGTTTTGGTCTCTGGCTTGGAAAAGAATTCAGCGGTTGTACTCTCTTATATTCTGTAACCTCACATGTTTAGTGCTCTTAATTGGAAGGGAGAAAATTACCTCTTGTCTTTAACAACAAGGACATGTGAATCAGCAAACTTGCACCAATTAATAAGTAATATATGGGAAAGAAATTTGCAGTGGAAGCAATTTACATTAACCCAAATAAAGCCTTGAGCCAGGTGACGTCGACGAACCACGAATCTGTCCAATCAGAGTATCTTATCCTCCAAGAATCATCTCTTTAATTAAAGCAACCACCGCAGCAGTTGGAATAATTATCCAAAGTGGGCACATACGTCAGCGGAGAGATTATGGGAATTTTACATGGAAGAGGTGAAGGTGCTTAACTGCAGAATTACAGCGAGAATGAGTTTTTAATCGTGCAGTTAATGTTGAGGAAATGTGGGGCCCGGAGATGGCTGACAGTGCAAATTGCCTTTTAGAGTTCATGAAGGATATGGCAGCAGCTGGGCCTTAACGTCAGGACGGCTTCCAGACTGAATCAGATTTTTTTTTTTTATTTGAACAGCGCCAGAGACAAAAGGAATATTCAGCTCGGAGAAAATGAAGGAATCTTTGATGGACACTTTTCATCTCTCTTATCTGCTCCTACAGATTAATTAGAATTTATGACGCTCATTTTTCTTTGTCACGACTGATCCCGGTTCAGGAAAACCTGTAATGCTGTATTGAGGCATTGTTCCAAGAAAAGAAAACGATTTCAAAATTAAATCAAATTGTGAGAGACAGTGGCTTATAAGATCATAAAAACATACTCATTCAACGGTGAGAAATAGAAGCGTGTGTGTATTTATTTTGAGAACCTGATTTAAAACGTGTGAGAAAAGATCCAAACGATGCTTGGAAATTTCCCATCTGTGTCAGCAGAGGTGGGTAGAATAAGCAAAAACTGTACTCTAGTAAAAGTAGTGTTACTCACTCACTCATTATCTAAGCCGCTTATCCTGATTAGGGTTGCGGGGGGTGCTGGAGCCTGGGGCCAGCGCTCATAGGGCGAAAGGCGGGAAAACACCCTGGACAGGTCGCCAGTCCATCGCAGGGCAGACACACAGACAAACACACTCATACACACATTCATACCTAAGGGCAATTTAGTGTCTCCAATTCACCGCATGGCTTTGGACTGTGGGAGGAAACCGGAGCTCCCGGAGGAAACCCACGCAGACAACACGCAAACTCCACACAGAAAGGACCCTGGCCACCCGGCCGGGAACCGAATCCGAAACATTCTTGCTGTGAGGCGACAGCGCTACCCACTGTGCCACCATGCCGCCCAGTAGTGTTACTTAATAATAATAATGACTCAAGTAGAAGTAAAAGCACTCATCAAAGAGTATGAGTAAAATAGAATCTCATAAAATGACTACTCAAGTAGTGAGTAACTTCATATGATGAATTTTAACATCTATAATGTATTACATTCAAATGTATTAGAATATCAGTTATGCCCAAAATAAAAAATTTAACGTCCTTGTCTGATAAACACAACATAAAATCTGTTCATTCAAGTACTAAATCATATTCCTAAAAATAATAAATTATGTGTTTACCAAATAACATAAATTAGAAATAGAATCAGCATAAAGAGAAGCCTAAAACAGCAGAGCCATTCTATCCTATATGCTTAGTAAAAGTTTGTGGTTGGATGCCTGACTGAAATATCAGCAGTGCAATAGTCATTCATTACAAAGTTGGCAACACCTTATCTCTCAGTGATGTTCTCTGTAACCTTACATTTAAAAGGTATGTATGTGTGCAGGATTGTAGCTAAGAATTCTGAGCCCCCATGCTCCATTACCAAGGAGTGGGTTTAGGCCTATATCTAACATAAAACAACCAGTAAGAAGGTCTCTCCGCTGTTGTTTCTTTGGGGACATTAGAATATGAAACGGAGAATGTTGCTACTACTCCATCACAAGACACAGAGTCCAGACGATGCAGGTAGAGAACCCACTGAAAGTTTGGTGCAATGTCCGAAATCTCCGAAATCTCTTCTCCGTCACTGAAACGAGCACCGTAGCAACACTCTTCTCTGTTTCATGAAGCTCAATACTTAACTACATGTAACAGAGTAAACGTAACATGTTAAGGTTGATTTATAGGTCTGCGCTGTAGCTTACGCGAATGGCCTATGCAATTGTGAGCATTTATGCCTGTGCGTTGGACCATGTTGGAGTTGGAGCTATAATATGTTGAACAACAGTTACTTTTACTGAAATTGCTGCAATGCAGAAAAGACAGAGGACGTCGGAGGAGATGGTGCATACAACCATTGAACTGACTGACGCAAAAGGAGAGTGATGCTACTAAGCGAACCAATCAAAGTTGTTGCAGTCTGCAGTGATGCATAGTTACTACCCACCTCTGTGTGTCAGTGATGGAAATCTGCGATGGTAATTCATGTGTTTTAAATGGTATAAATTGTGTTCACTTAAGTAAAGACTCTGCTCATTTCTCACCTGTACTGCCTGTACTATACAATCCAACGGTGAATGACCTATAATGTCTACAAATAAACTATTTAGATTTCCAAAGCGTCCACATGCAACTTATTATGGATCTTTATCACAATACTAACCAGAAGTCTGTCATTTTCCCAAATGATCATTTCAGAGCCTGAAGAGAGATATTTTCCCTTCTACTGCTGTTACTTATTCAGTTTGTGAACTGTTAGCAGTGAGCTACAGAGAGCTATTCTGTGATCCTGGTTTCAATACGGACACATGTTTAGGTCAGTTTATAGAGCTTCTGGTGCACAAACAAAACCAAGTAAAAATAATTCAAAAGGACAGGCTTCGCGTCATAATGTCTACAATCTGCAAAGAGTTTGGCAAAATCCCCAGTGTTGCTAATGGTTCCATGTTTCCATTACAACGATAAAGAAATCCCCTCACCTACTCACCTTTGGACAAAGCTAAACAAGACTATTGCGCTTCCATAAATGGGACAGCAATAATGTGGCAAGTAAGCTCTCGGTATTCCTCCTCCGAACTGGTCCAAGTCCAAAATGAGTCTTGGTTATTAACAAGTGTAATGGAATACTCTATAATGGGTTTAGCTACAGGTTATACCAGCCAGAGGGGAATAATAGCATGGTGCGAGGATCCCTTATTAAGTCGGATCTGTACAGGAAATAGTGGAGGAAAATAACAGGGAGAGCTGAAGAACCTAGCACTTCATCACAAATTGTACCAGGGCTTCATGACCTCCATTATGTATTCAGAAATGAGGAGCTGTTATCAGAATTGACATGTTCCTTTTACATAATGTACATTTGAGTAATCTCACCAGGGAGAACTTATGGGTGTTCTTTTGCTATTTTTTTTTTTCTCTGTATAATGTCAGTTTTTTTTCTTTTTGTCTCTCTTCCCCCCTGGTTTACATTGTTATTCAAGATTCAAACTGCAGGGCAGGGAAAATGAACTCTTCTGTGGAGAAAATAAGAGAATTGTATAATGACGGTTTTGTAGTTTATTCATGCAAATATGAGAAAGCTGTGTTAGGAGGTTTGTAAAACTGAGAGGATTACCATTTCAAAAGAAGCTTATTTACATGCTAATGTTGATTAAAGCTTTATGTCTTAAAATGTAATTTAAGTTTCACTGTTAGTGATAAAATCTTTAATGTATAACAGCTATGGCTGGCCATGAACTAGTCATGGTTTGGTCTTTGTGGCAAAAAAAAAAAAAAAAGGAAAAAAAAGGGATGATAGAAGTGATACTGATTAAAAAAATGACCACAGAAACAGAAAATATTGGGAATTAAACAGTTTATAAAAGTTGCCTTTCTACAGTGTCACAACTTTCTAATACATTTTCATTTTCTTTCTTTCTTTCTTTCTTTCTTTCTTTCTTTCTTTCTTTCTTTCTTTCTTTCTTTCTTTCTTTCAGCATATCTTTCTAAAATAGTCTTTCCTCAGTACCTCAGTGTGCTTTTCCCCTGGGATAATAATGATGACAAAGAGGATGGTGATACCAATGATACAGACAAATTTGTCAGGATTGTTTCTGTTCAAAGTCACTTGATAATTGCTTCCTTCTTTTAAAAGGCTGAACTGGACAGAATATTATTGCATGCACACAACACAAGCAACACACAGATACACACATAAGGATGCCAACAGGTTTGACATATGAGCCAAGACTACAGTCAGAAGAAAAAAAACAAAAGACTTGAGAAAGCTATCAAAAGGTCAAAAAACATTCATGTCCGCTAATACCACAGCTGCTATGAAAATGGTCCTAACTGAATCATTCTGAATCAAGAAGGAAATTCAATAAGAGCTTGGCTGCATTATTTGAGAAACAAAGACACCGCTTTCTACCTTGATTCAATCAAAATTTCAGCAAAGTCCCAGCCTTATCCTTCAGTGCTTTCAACCCTAACTAAAAAAAATTAAAGGCCCTATTTCTTTGGAGAGACGTTCCAGGGACGTGTTCCAGGTATTGCTTTAAACAGTACTGCATTACTTGTAATAGAGTTTGTTCTCAGGAAAATTTTCACTCAGCCACTTAGATATTATTTTATGAAAGTGACTTTTGTTTTGTTTTGGGTTTTTTTGTATTTTTCTTTTTCTTTTTTTTCAGGAAAATTACAGTTGGTAGTTAATTATAGTTAGTTATAGTGCTTCCATTTCTCCATGTCAGGCCATGTTTCATAATGGTGTATTCATTTGCATAATTTTCCTCTAACTCACGGAGGCAATCTAGTTCAGTCCCCCACAGCCGAAACAGGTGAGATAGCTGACACTGCCTGATGTGACCAGGCTGCCCAAATATATCCCATAAGATGCCCCTTTTAGGCATTTGGATGTAAACTGCACTGCACCTCAAAGCAACACTTTAAGTCTGAATTCTCAGCGTTACTATCGGCTAGGTCAGGCATTGATGGGAACTCCCCATCATCACACTTCAGTGACTCTTACTGTCAACGATGCACCTGGACAGTAACAGGTGGATCGATGGAAATGGTTTTGTTCAACCACACATACCGTGGTCCTATGATGACACTTGATCGCTTGCAGGTAAAAAGAAGTCTCACCATATATTGGCACAAGGCTCATCTCTGAGGTGAACATGAGGAACTGGACATGCTAAGTTTGCAGAGAATAACAGAACAGAAACAAACTTACCTTTTAAGGGACTCTCTTTTTACAGCATCCAAATGAGTGGGATGTTCTATCATCATTTAGACTTTGTGGCAGGTACTGTTTCCCCCTGATGATATTGATTGCTGTATATCATAAATAAATGTATTCATAAATATTAAGGAAGTAAGCCAGAGAAAACACTGTGAGCAAATCAGCTCTTTGGAAATAACTCCGTTTGGGAAGGGTGAATGGCTTTTCACTTGTGGTCAGGATGTATGAAATCCATCTGTCCTTCAACTAGTTTCAAATAACTATCTCGCGTATGGTACATAATCCAGTAGTGTAAATAAGGTAAATAAATATCATGTGGATGTGTACACAAGCTCCACTTCAAACAAATTTTCGAAGGTTGTCTAACACATATCTGTATCGTTAATCAGTGACTTGTAAATCAAAAGGTAACCTCACACATATTCACCCACTTGTTGATATGAGCTTGAAAAATTGCCTCTCCGTCCATATGACTTTTTTCACTGCTAAGTAGACCATCTCCCATGTTCTTTCTAGCCTTTTGCTCTTAGTTCTTAGTTCTTTTTTATTTGGTATAATGGGGTTATATGTCCTTTAACCTGACGATCTCTCACCCCCAGATCGTCCAGGCTGATATCCACAGTTCGCTGTTTTCGCTGAGTTGTTCCTTTGTTTTTATTCAAATCACCAACCAATGCAAAGACATTACAGTCAAAACATTTGCTCTAAAAACAACGTGTGATCCTAGCTGATGATGTGTCTAGACATCCACCTAGACATCCAAACCAGCATCGCCTTAGCCATTGTTCCCCAAGAAACATCACCCTGTTGAGCGGTGTAAGGAATCAAGGGAAAACATAGACTGTATTGAGTGTTCACCATGGGGACTCTATCTGTCAGCAGCCTTTGTCACTGAGGCTTCATTATTAGCCGTAATAACTAAAATAATGGGTTACCATTCCTGCCCAGCATTTTTATACATGACCCTAAGCATGACTGAATGCTAATTGCTTAATTAACTCAGGGACCACATCTGTGCGGAAGCCTCCATTTTCAATTCTCTTTGCATCATTCATTTGCACAGGTGTTTCCTTTATTTTGGCTGCCTCCTGTAGCTGAGTCCTGATAATGCTTATGACACCCGTGAAAAAAGACCTTCAGACATGCAACATTTTTTTTTTTGATGCTATGTGGGAATCTTTATTCACTTCCTCGATAATGTGGATTTTTTTTTTTCTTTCACGGCCGTCATCAGGTTCAAAAGGTATCGTGCTGATCCTGGGGTGGAGATCCAGTTCTAACGCACGCCAGAAATGAACTTTTCGGGAGCTTATCAGAACACTTAAAGATTCAAAGACAACTCTTATCTATGTGCATCAAAGATGAAGATATTCCATCGGGGAAAAGTCTTGTTATCCTCTAATTCGTGCACAGCTTGGATCACTACACTAATGGAAGAGAGCGCTACAAATCCACGGCCGGCGTATGAACTAATGGGGAGATTTTTTTGAAGCATACTCATTCTTGGTTTCTTAAGTGGCAATTAAGTTGTAATTTTGTATGGGTAGTACATAATTATATCACTTAAATATTGTGTTAAAGCAAGCTGTAGCAAGACTAACTCATAAAGATGTTAGCGTACGCAATGCAGCATAGGGATTTGTGGTTTCCGGAGATAAACATACAAACTGTGACAAACTAGGTTTTACTACATATTGGATATTGTAATCAGGTATCATGTAACAATGTTTTCTGGTCCTAATCTAATTACACACATTGGCAAGTGACCTTTATTGATGCATGTCATCTGATTTGATATTACACCAGTTCCAGTGGACCATTGAAATGAATATTCGGGATTTGACACGCACTGTTAAAACATTTTAAGAACCAAACAAAACAAAACTATTTGTTTCCTAGCTGATGTATAGTTTATTTATTCATGTAAAAAAAAAAATAATTAGGGATACGACACGCATCATAAATTCAGAGGGATTTGTGCAGCTTAAGCATAAATACTAGGTCACCAGCATTGATGAAGTGTCAGTCATAGACAACAACATTGACACAGGCTTTATTACAGTAATTAATGAACAATGTTTTATTAATGAGTTTTGTAACACAGTTGCATTTGACTAAACTAAAGCTCATCAATCTTCACATCATCCAAAGGAAAAGTGTCATCTGTAATTAGAAGTCAAGTGAACACACATTGTCATTTTAGATCCCACTACATTGCCACAGTTTGGGTGATGTTTCTTCATCTTACTGTACTATGCAAACTGTAACAGAGAGGGACCGACAGTCCTTGTTTAATAATGGAGTTTTAGGATCCAAGCAGAGTCACAAGGCTGATTTCAGGAATATTCACAGTAATCCAAAAAGCAATTCAAAAACATAGATCAAAAAAATAGATTAGAGCCAGCAACCAGGGAGTATCAACACGGAAGAAAACCACGTCGAAATTATAAGACAAAACTTCAGAATCTGAAAATCTAGACAAAGCCATACACGACATGAAGGATAAGGCCATGAAGAACAAAGAAACAAAGGTTCCGCAGGCATGTAAATACTCAATATCTCGCAAAAGGGTGACTGACAAAAAAGTCGCTCTAAATGCTTAGCAGGATAATTGGGTTAATGAGCTGCAGGTGTTGTTAATAATTAGGTCAGGTGAAGCGTGGCCGGAATGGGGATGACTGAACAGAGAGCTGGCTTAAGGCAGGTTCCACACTGGAATAGTCCCACTAGGATGATGATATCATGTCTACCCTCTAAGCCAGTGTTTAAGATCTCAGTTTGATGTAAAACGACATCAAGTTAAACAGTTTGTGAGTAAACACATGTTTGACAGTCACTCGTGTTTTTTTTGTGTTGATACAGACGGTGACAATATGCTGAAATTTTAGCCCAAAATCGTGTCTGTACATTTCTGACGCCCTCCTTTTCAAAAGGTCACGCTGAGCTTGGTTTACACTTAAGCCACACAGTGCGGTTGAAAAAGAAAAAAGAAAGGTGCTAGGTAAGAGAGATGAAAAATGAAAATACTGATTTATAAGTCTACCTTGCCGACAGAATTTCGTTATCCCACAGGCGCACCTAAGGCCCACCTGAAAAATAACTCTCTTGAAACCTGGAGACCCTACTTTAGGCCTGGAAGGTTGATGTCTTCTTTGTTTGAAGCAGACATTTCAATGGAGCTTATCTGGGGGTTTTCACGTGCCTCTCTTCTTTTCTTGAAATATCACATGTTATTTTGCATAGAGTGGGTAATGTTAAATAGCCCTGTATATCAGAATCAAAACAGTTAGCATGCTCCTTTAATGTTTCACTTTAGCATTGTTTTCCATCATTATTGTACTCACTGTCAAACTCAATGTAATCATTTCCTATAATGTTATAATCTGAACACCTAAGTTTAAAAGAAGATGTTTGTCAGGAGAAATTCTACATATATGTGAATTGATTTGATGCTTAACGGGTTTAAGACAAATATGCATTCCGAAAAATGGCAGGTATTTTGTTGCTATTTTGAATAAAGCCTGCTAGTGGTCAAGTGTTTAAGTGATATATACACAACTAATAGAGATTGCCATATGAAGGAAATATGGAAAGGAAAGTGTATTTTGCTTTTACTGCATTCAGTGTATTTATATTAATATTTAATAATATTTTTCTTCTACATACGAATTACCTGCTGATAATTTCTCAAAATCCAACTTTCACTTTGGAGCTGTCTAATCAAAACATTCTTTCTATAGTTCCATTTGTTAACTGTCAGCTTTTGTTTCTGTTTTGCAAAAAATTTCTTTCTTTTTTTTCATTTATGGGATGTGGGATGATTGCATATTTTATTTTATATATATATATATATATATATATAGTCTGCCTATAATGCACTACAATAAAAAAAAACTTTTTATAAATGTTAACCTCCGTAACCCTGCATGGTGCCTTTTTGCAGTACTGTTCAAAATGAACTGTAAAGGAGAAGAATGAAAAGGAATATTATGCCATTATGGTGACTGGTAAAAAGTTAGCCAGTGACAGGCGTGCAACCAATAAAGGGGCTTTACCCTCAGCAGTGTCAGAGAAGACCATGCTGATGTTATATATTAGCCATAACTTCTTTTTAAAGAGGGGATTTATAGACCCTGGTCGGAGAATATACGACAGTCCGGCAGGCATTCATTATTCCAAAACAATTTGATAAATGTGATTATTAATTCTGGGACATGAGCTAGCTTACAGCAGATCTGCTTGTAAAGGTTGGATTTATCATGTTGACATTTTGCTAGCCTGTGTGCGACTCTTTCCTCTCAATGCAGTCATTCAAAGCTCCGTTCTTGTGAGTTTTATCTCTGCTGAGGCAGCGAGCAGGAAAAAAAAAAGAAAAGGAGAAGAAAAAAAATTACCCTTTTTTTCCACTTTACTCTTCCCTCCCTTTCTGTCCCCTTTTTTTCTTTTTTTTTTTGGATAGAGTTAGGGCACGTTTGTCGAAAGATTACAGTAGCACGCACATCGTGCCTGTCAGCATCCATCATGCCTCGTGTGTTCTCTGCAGTCGGGAATAACATGCATGGGATAGCACGCAAATTAAAGGTCAGACCCATCAGCATCAATCTCTGATCCACATAGTATCCAGAGCCTCCTCTTCTGTGAGTGAATCAGCGAAGGCCAAAAAGAAAAAAGAGGAGAGCAAACAGACACATCCGTCAATGACACCATAAGCAGTTCAGCCACCTAAATCTACTGACTATCCATTGAGCTTTAATTGACCTACCAGTCAAAGTGCACTAAGTCTAGAACGTTGAGTGTGAGATTGAGAAAGACAAGGGTGGGTCCTTCACTTTCTCTGAAATGGTGTAAGCTATGCATATAGAGTGCGCTGTTGAACACAAACGTACACTGTCAAATAACATCCTGGGGTCATAAAGGTGGCAATACTAGAGGCTGTAATGGTTTGGTGGAGCATAAACTAGTTTTTCTCAGACATATATAGACTTTATAAAGCCCCATCAAGATATCTGGCCAATTCAAGGAGCTGTCGCTGACATATGACATATACAAAGCACAGTGGCTTTCAGTTTGATATAGAGACGCTTGTTATGCTCCACATACTCTAAAATATATGTGACCTCTGAAATGTCAAGGCCAAATACAGAGTGATGGGCTCAAGTTTCTTCCACAAGAAGATGTTAAAGTTGAATCGTTGAAAGTGAATTGGGTTGGATTATTGTTCTCCTAAAAGTAGAGTTTGGTTTAATTCATTTTTACAGATGAATTCAGTTCAAGTTTAAGGCAGTGGTAAAGTGAGGGTGAACCAGACTTGTTACTCTTTG
This sequence comes from Chanos chanos, assembly GCF_902362185.1. NCBI lineage: Eukaryota > Metazoa > Chordata > Actinopteri > Gonorynchiformes > Chanidae > Chanos > Chanos chanos. The sequence continues at coordinate 42,794,723 of NC_044500.1, forward strand.
TCAGAAATGTCTACAATTTAGTGCTGAACAGCACATAAAACCATAAAGGATAGAATTGAACTCCAAATCACCCCCTTTGAAGTTTGGATCTTTTTTAAATGAAAGGGCATTAATTAGTGTTATGATTAGACAATCTGTCACAAAGGTTTTAAAACAGAGAAGCACAGGTTGTCAGAAAAGAAAGGTTAGAGTACAAGTTAGCGTCAGGAAAAAGATGCGCCAAGAGTAACATTACTTAAACGAGGCTAATGTTACAGTTTCGGGCAGTACAGACAGAATGACTTCACAGTGGCGTGTGATTGATTCATCATCATTATTTTAAAAATTAGTTAATTTACTCTTCCTAATAAATGCCTTATGAAAAAAAAAAAGAAGCTGAGAAAAGTCATGTGCTAATCCCCTCTCATTAGCTCAATAAATCATTTAAATGATGTTATTTCTGCTTTTTTTGACAGTTACAGTCTCTCAAAGGCGACACACGTCTGAAACCCCAACATTTCATCATTTAGGCCATGAAGACTTAATGACACCACAAGTCGACATGAATAGATAAAGATATTTGGGTGTGTGTCAAGACACTTCCAATTTTCATCTGTCAAAACAAAGAACTAATTTTTAAATTTTTTTTTCACATTTCCTGTAAGTGTCCCCGAGTTAAAGATCTGTTTGACAGAAAATTTGCCTCCTGAGTAATGGGACAAATATTTCCATTCTCAAGAGCTTCTCTACCATGCTGGCGAGCTATGCTCAATTAATCTACTCTGGCTTAATGACCCTCGAAGGTGACTCTGTAGATAAGTGCAATTACACTGGTAACAAGGGTGCTGCCAATTAGGCTTCAAGTTTTCCTCTGTCTCCTGAACTCATTCCACGTGTCCCACCGGGGCAGACTGTTTGTGAATTCATTATCAGTCCACTTATAACGGGAAAATTAAAAACCGAGCCCCTGATACTCTCATTCACACAAGAGATAAGATCACAGAAAAAACGGACTCTTTCTCCGGCTATAATAGAGAATGAAGGAAAATAATGAGGCTAAAGACTATGATCCAACACTGTTTATCATTGAAAATCCAGTACAGTTTTGTTTCTTCTAGTTAAATTATAGTCAGCATGTGGCAGCAGGTACGAAACATCTCTCACAAACAACTGACAATAACTTTGAAATTAAAAAAAAGAAAAAAGAAAACAGCCTTTCTCTTAAGTGAAAAGAAAGTGTTAATTATGAAGATAAGCAATTATTACTATTATCATAAATCAAATCCAATAATAGTTGTTCGTGGAGAACATTCTTTTTGTAAATAAACCTATGAACTCAAAAGGTAACCACGTAGTATAGTAATCCAAATGGATCACAATACAGGTGGTGACTCCACTTACCATTCACTGTCTCGTTTAGATCAGTGTGTCTTGTTTCTCTTTTCTATTGGATCTGCTTCCTGTACACTGAAATCCTGTTGGTTGATGTGTGTGTGTTGTCTAGACTATGGGCGATGTTTTACGTAGAGCTGTCCCAGTTGAGAATAGTCTTATCAGCAATAAGTTCAAAGCTGCAAGAGTTTGCATATAAAACGTGTTATTCCACGCTTTAAATGCATGAGGGAAGAGACCTGGCATAAAAAATATGTTTGTATTCATTTTAGGAGCATGCTTGCAAAACTCTGTGTTTTTGAGTATGAGGGGTTTACTCTGTGTGCGTGTGTTTTTGAATATTTTTGCTTATTCCATCGAAAATACGTTGGAAATGGACACGCTGGAAGTTTGCAGTTCAACAAGACTGCAGTTCCATAGCACCAGCTGCACGTTTACTAGTGTCCTCTCCTTGATGCTAGCCTGTTTTGCGTGACACTATGTGACCGTTGTGTACAACAGAGTGAATGTTCATTGTCTTACCAGGTGCTACCTATCTAAAGAATAAATCCTGACAGGTGCAGCGGAGACTGTGTACCGTGTTATTATACAATGCAAAATAAGCACAGTCGCACTGGTTTCAAAACAAATCTCTAGGGTTTTTTTTTTTCTCATTTGCTTTCTGCCTGATTCATGCTTTTCTTAAAAATAGTTTGGATATCCCGACAGTCAGTCATCTCAGGGGAATGAAAAGCTTATTTTCCTCAGCACTGAAATGTTCGTTGATATGCAAGAATACAGATGCCGGAGAATATTACGACAGTATGATCAAAACAGATAATGGTAATGACAAAGATGATGATGATGATGATGATGTTGACGACGACAGTGATTATTTTTGTCATTTTCTTTAAGTAGACCACCAATCTCTTCTGTACTTTTCCGTACATAAGCTCATTACATAAATCCAAAACTCATCAAGAGAGACAAACATTTCGCACTTGCTCTGATTGCCTCGCCATGGTCCCCACCCCCCAATCCATCTCATTCATGCTTTCCATCCCCAATTATATGCTGTCTGTTTCTCCTTAGTGTCCTTTTTCAGTCATTTGGGTTAGATGAGAAGCCCTGGTATGAAGACGTCTGCCGCAGAAACCCCCTGAGTGCCAGCCAGAGCCCGCGTGTGAGTAATGGGCGTGACTAATTCTGCCTGGCATTTCCCTCTTCAGTCACTCCCTGCCATCTGTCCCCTGCCACCCTTCAGCAAGCCAGGGATCCTCTCAGCAGGTAGCTGTAATTACACCCTCGCTTCACTTTTTCCCCAACACACAAACAACGCTCACAGCGGTAAAGTCTCTGCCACGTGCCTGCCATTACTGAGGGGCTGAGGAGACGAGACGTATGCATGGTTCTCTTAATCCAACCGAACCCACCCCCCCCCCCTCCCCCACCTGAATCAACCAGTTAGAATAGGATTGGTAAAATAAAACGGTAGTGAGTTGATGTCTGCAGTGTTTAGAATTCATCAGAGGAAATGTTGGTTGCAGGGGGGAGTGACAAACGGGTGTAGTTCTCAGTCAGATGAAGCAGGCTCTAACCTGAGGATAAATGTTTCCAGGATGTCAGTGGTGGCTTTAGATAAGGGGAGGAAGGGAGAATCTCATTAAGACTCAAACTAAATCATTCCCCCCGGAGCCAAATGAATCACTCCCGGTGACTCCAAATTGGTCTCCAATAAGGTGTGAATTGATCACTAGCTTCTTACTGACCTTTTATACTATGACAATAGCGGGAGAGCCTGTGCTATTTAGATGCAGTGAAAATCTAAACACCTTCTTCAGCATTTTATGGAAGCTAAGCTTCATTTAAAGCATTGCGGAAAGGTCAAATTATCAGACTTTTTTTTTTTTTTTTCGTTTTATGTGGGGTGCAAAACTTCAGCTTCCATAACATGAAATGAGCTGGGAGCTGAAACTCAGCTTTGCCTTTAATCTACTGCATGCATGTAGGAATGAGGCAGCCTGCAGAATTCGACAGGTGGAGATCGGAATTGGATTGTGACCAGAACTGATGTCTTTGGGGACAGTTGACTCCCTCGCTGGCTCACTACTTACATGTGGAAATCAAACTGCTTAATAACTCTCTAATATAGTGGGAAGTGTACAGCATGCTTAAAGTATTATTTTTTTTTTTTACATGAGTAGTTCATACATCAAAAGATAATTGTGTTGTTGCTTTGCGCAGTGTTTTCAGAAATATCAAAAGACCTCCCAGTAACTCAATGTGCGAAGATGTTAAATTGATTATAAGGTAACTATTTAAGAACAAGGGCTGCAGCAGCATAAACTGGCAAGGGGCAAGGTTTAAAAAAGAGCCAGTCAGCTGAAACACACATGGTGTTGGTTTTATTGGGGTTCAATAGTATATCGATCATAGCTGAGTTCTCATGTGGCCAAGCCATGGCATTACGTGGATACACAGCGGTCTTAACCCACTGGCCTCATATCTCCTCAATGGAGAGAGAAATCTGTGTGTGTGTGTGTGTGTGTGTGTGTGTGTGTGTGTGTGTGTGCGCATGCACGTGTGTATGTGTGTGTTTGCGTGTGTGTTCACGTGTGTATGCTGGAGATGCCGTGTTGTAATTGTATTCAATAGTTGATATTCCTCTGGGACTACTATCTGAGGCAAATGTATGCCAGTGAATGTCAGAGGAGAGATGAAGTCTAATGAAGTTTATGCCTTTTAACTGAATCTAACACAGATGTGAATATTACTAAGAATAACACATTTCTAAAATGTTCAGTCAGTCGAGCTAGCTCACTAGCCTGGAAGAGAGAGGAGATTCTATGGGTCATTTGTTGATCTGAAATCATAGTTGTGTGTCAGAAAAAAGAGACAAGGATCATGTCATGCAGACTAATGACATTTCAAAACTTCTGGAACTTCTTTCATGCCATCCCCCAACTCCTGCCTGGCCTCACTAGTTACTAAACCCAATGTTTATTCAACTAAAGTTCACATCCACAGATACTGCCAATATAAGAAATCAAAACCCCATGCTCTCTGAGCTTTGTAGGGCTTTGTAGAGGTTTAATAGAATGACACAGCACTTAGTTTATTGGCTGGCTTTGTTCCAGCATGGCAGAAGTTTAGCATTAAGACATTATAAAGCTGTCAGAAAAGACTTCGAGCTCTAATTATCAGAAGGACATTGGGTTTTATGGTTACCTTTGGGGAGAATAATCAGCTTGCCAATGGGAGGCTGTCCTGACACTTTGTCTCAAAAAGATTACTTTTTTTTTTTTTCAGACCATCCTTTCAAGGCATAGCCATATTGTTTTAGCTGCGTTTAAATTTTCTTAGACTTGTATGGGCGTTCAAGTTCAAATCTAGGTATTTCAAGGGTGTCGCAGTCACTTTCATATTTCTTGCGCTCTTATATCTCAAAATAGAAGAAAAAAAAAAACCTCTATGTCTAGACAGCTTTACACTCTCAGTGCTTTGATAGTACTGGAATGCTCAAGTGGAATGTTATGAAGGAACAAGCAAATCCATTTGATAAAGAAAACATAAAATAACAATAAGTCCTTTCTTATATCTTCACTGTTTGGCAATGTTCACAGAGATTACTTGGCTAACATGGTCTAGGACCAGTATAGATGCAACATTTTTATTGAAAAACAAAGCAAACAAAGGAAAAAAAAAACAAAAACATAAAAATTGTACAAGAGATGTATTCATTTGACAAAAATTGTTCAAATGATCTTCTGAAGATCATTTGTCGCTCAAACATCGGTCAAGAAGGTCAGATCTAGAGACAGATGTTTGCTCTGGACATGCTAGAGTATTTTTATGAAATTCTGAGACAAATGATCACATCTCTCATGTCATCTTTTGCAGAGCGTGTCAAATAAAGGGAAAAAAATTGTTATGACAGGATGAGAGTTCCAACTCAATTTGACTTCCTGCTGTCCCAACTACATCACCAATATATTCACACACAGCTGGAACTCAATATCGGTTTTGTGAGCGTCTGAGCATGTGTGTATGTCTGTGTATCAGAGAGAGAGAGAGAGAGAGAAGGGTATACAAAAACAAAAAAAGGTCCATTTTGGATGCAGTGTATATTCAAAAGCATTTCTTGGCTACCACGTTACTTACTGTTTTAGATACAAATCTATTTTTATAATGTAATAACCCTGAAGTAAACAAAGTGTGTTAACTCTTCACACCGTGACCTGAGTATAATTAACATTTAATCATCTCAACAAGGCCATGTAACCATTATGTCAAAGTAGCTCTAGTTCAGTGCAAGTAAATGCCATTATATAACGTTCATTATGGCTTTTTTTTTTTTTTTTTGCCTTTTGAAGATCTGCCTCACTCTTGAGATGTATCGCATATCCTACTAATCAAAAACGGTCTCCATAACAGCTTATTGAACAGACCATGTGTTCAATTTATCATGTCAAAAAGGATAAAAGCAAAGAGTGGTGACCTTCGAAATACCAGCTGAAGTTTGACATAATGTTCAGACATTCTTGACTCACATCCTCACTATCTTTAGTCAGTTCAAAACACACACACACACACACACACACAAACACACACACACACACAAATGCCCTCTACCTTGCTTTACACACATTACATCTCCAGTGTGTGGTGCTCTGTATCATGAGGATTAGTTGGATCTGAACTAAGAAGATGAGGAGGATTATTGGGGGTTGCTTTTAATGCACTGAGAGGTAGAACAGGCACTTGATGATAGGCTCTGTTTAAAAATGGTAAGATATGAACTCTGGTTGGCTCTCTAGGTTCAGCGGATCAATAGTAATTCAGTGGTGCCTGAGGGGAGAGAGGTAATTATCTCAAGGTTCTCAGGTATAATTGAACAGATGTGTGTAGACGCAGATCAGCGCAGCTCTGAAATCCCAGTCGCAACATCCGACACCCACATTAAAGTGGACTGCAGAGAGTGGCTCTCATACTTTATTCTTCCATTGCCACCCACCCACGCACCCACACCCCTCCAAGATATTGATGTTAAGGTAGTGTCTTCCATAAATTGTACAAATTGTACTGCACAGAATATACTTCGGTATTTAAAGTTTTTTGTCAGGATATGAAGCTAAAGCTACATCTGTCTATCAGTGTTACATCTGACTGGTCACTCTCATCTGAAGAGCTCCAGTAAACATTTTTTTTTTTTCCAAATCAGTTTCTAAACTTTGTAACAAACAAGTGGTTCACTGCTGTATGATTTGGCCTGCAGCGAATATAAACCTTTATAGAAAGTATAACGTATAACCTTTGATTGATAAGGAGCCAATAGGACTTTCAAAAATATAAAAATATTCTGAAAAGCTTCCAAATGCATGATTGTAATGAAACCTCTATGTAAGCTGCTATAGAGACCAATGAGCTGCTATAATGACTTATTTGTGTGAACTGAACGTGCGTAAGTACAATGTTTGATGCTCTACAGTCTGTTGGTTATTTCAAAGCTATAGGTCAACGCTCAGCCAGAAAAGGCCACCGACTATTGATCAGGAAATGGGCAGACTTTCACGTGTCATCTCAATAACGGCACTAATCTATCCACCTGTCCCTTTTGTCAAAATGCGTTTGTAATAACACACAGTTTTCGGGCTTTTTCTTGCTGTGTACAAGAATGCACAGCTGTTCGGCTGATGTATCTGTTGTGTTTCCCTGATTAACCCTGTTGTGTAATTGTCCTCATATGTCTAAGCGGGTCAGGAATGCAGAAGGTTCATCATAATGTGGAATCGCCCACCTCCTGGTCTCCTTCCGCAGGAGACACTAACGCGTGCTGACTCATTTTAAACAGGACATGAATCTTCTTATACATGGCATGAAAAGGCACTGCTATCTTTTACCATCTGTTGGAATTTAAAGAGGCATAGCTTGACAAACCGCATATGGCAGATCAAACCAGAGACGTTTGTGTAAAACTCAACGTTAGTCTCAGAGTCCTCAGTTTACCCCAGTGTAACTGAGAACAACGGTAAAAATGGAGAAAAATGTCATTGGTCTCATTTCATAGCTCTTTTATTCCACAGTAAACATTCCCCACATTGCCACACTGGTGTCTTAGAATGCTGTATTGGATATTATAACTCCCAGCCAGCTGTTCGTTAGAACCGAAAATACGAGGGGTAGAAAACACTCTCGTGCCTTAAAATTTGTTTTCTTTCACCCAAAGATGGAAATTTTGAATGTCACAACCAAACGAGTTGTGTGTGTACTCTGTCACGCATGCAGAATTGTTATAACTGGTGTAAATAGAGAAATAACTCAAAGCTGCAACAGAGTCGCAGTCTTCAGGAACGCCATAGCTGTGTTCCGTACTGACTGGCATAGTTAATGAATTTGGAGCTCTTTTATCAAAGGTCAACAAGAGCCCAAGAGAGCGAAAAATGCACAATCAGTCTCCTCTTTGACATTCCGAAGAGCATCTTAAGGTTTATTGCAAAGCTTTTTTTTTTTACCTGAAGTGTTGACATAAGCTTTAAATCTTTATCTTTTTACACATAGGAGATACTCAAGTTTAAGCCCAGTAAAAGAAAAAAAGAAAAAAAAAAAAGAAAAAACAAATGTCGCCATCCTATCGTGCACCTTTTCTTTCTTTCTTTTTTTTTTAAGTTATCCAGCTGGCCGTCCATATGTCTCTGCTTTTTCGCTGTGAAATGACTCATAATTATCCCCCAGTCAAAATGCAATTACACTTTCTAATGCATATTGTGTTCTTTGAGATCCACCATAATTTGAATGTACAACCGAGGTAGCAAGCCGCCCATGGCTTCATCTGATGACATCACCAGGATTCTGTTCCACCTTACCTGTCATTACTACATTTTTTCTGCACACTTAAGGCAATTACAGCAATTTCTCCAGCTTTACTTATAGAAGACCAAGACATTTTGAAATGCCACTGAATTACTTTAGTTGGACCATTAGAGCTTACAACAACAACAACAACAACAAAAAATTCAAGACATTGTTGAGAACCTAAACTTTTAATTGCTCTCCCTTTTTCAAAACACAACACTAGACATGACAGTAAAATGCTTCCAAAAAGTATTGCAGTTGAACACAAATTCATAGAGAGCCTACTAACAGCCAAGGACGCATCATGGCATGGCAATTCATAATGTTGCAGTGATCACACGTTTATGCATTGCCATTTTAGCAGACATAAATACTATATAAGAGATTTAGCAAAAGACAGAGAGCGGTAAAGAGTTGTGACAGAGGTCTATAAAGGTGAAACACGTGTGTGATAATGGTACAGCCCCCTGGGTCTTCTCACCTCACAACCACAACATCCTTCAGGGTTTAGGTCATTCATGCCTCTTTCAGATCAAGTGACTGGGTTAAAAGGTTTCAGAGAAAGAGGTTTCAGAGAGAGAGAGGGCAGCTGATAGAGAGGTTAAGAGAAGGCTGTAACACTCAGTAGTCATGGCAGAGGCAACAATCTGCAGGTCCTGTTTCAGTACCAAATGCACACGACGGGCAGTATTGGTTTGCTCTTCATTATACCACATGTTAAGTTAAACAGGCAGCTCCTAACCTATAGTTTTTTCAAACAGCACCATTAAAGATGCATCAAAATGCTTCCATTATTTTATCACATTACACAATCAAGGTCTTAGACAGATTTTATACTTTTTTTTTTCCTGCAGAAATGCTCTTCATTTGACCATTCAGTACTATTCATTTGGGGTCTTTTTTATGTGCGTGTTTTGCATTATGGATTTCTCCGTTTCATCTCACCAATGAAACACCAATAACTGCATGTTCAGAGCATTAGGTAGATATTCCCATCAACAAAGAACAACGTTTAAAAAAAAACAAGTGTTGGGCTCTGTGTCAACAATAAAGGAAATGAATGCCTTACACAGTGGAGCTATTAATAACGCATTTGTCTATATTGATTTTAACCCTTTTGACTCTTCAAGTTTGTTAAAAGCAAAGGAAAATCAGTCATAGGGCTCAAAGGCTGTACGCATGGATTGTTACCTGGAGTGAGGCTGATGGATGGATATGTTGAATTAAGAGCAAATACATTTAATTCCCTGATGCAAGGTGCTGCCATTATTCCTTTGAATGAAAGCCAAAGACCCTGGCAATCTTGGTGATGCAGGCACCTGCACACCACGTTCTATGAGAAGAACACACTAGAATTTTAGATCGAATTTAAGCTCTTTAGAAAGCACTCATGTTAGCAAGTCCTAACTTGCTCCTTGACAAGGAGGATTAAACATTAGGAAATTATTAGGAGGTGTGAAATTCATTTGAAAGATTTCTGGATACTCAACATGTGACTATCTACCGTCTTATTTTGCAAGGTCTTCAAGAAAGGTCACTTTTCAGTAATTTTACCTCAACAAATAAAGATGGAAAATAGGTAAAAACAAAAAAAAACACACACATGGTAGAGCAGACACATGTAGTCATGTAAGGTAGTCATTGCTCTAGGCAGTGAATTGACTGATTCATTACCAACCAATTGCTAAATGCTCAGCGCCAAAATGAAAAGCATGTTTCATAGCGCAAAGCAGTTTTATATACAGCCCACGATTCTAGACAAAGAAAACGAGTAAGTCTACATAACAGAAAAAAAAGGGATGTTAATGAAGTATTTGCTCTATCGCAAAGACAAATACAGACTCAGTAATAACATTCACCAGTTGTGTTGTCCTTCATTATAGACAATAAATAAATAAATAAATAAAAATGAAATTTAGGTCTTGTTATGCCAAAAGGTGGAAACCCCTGATGGTATCAGACTGTCAGTGCATGTTATACTTTCAATTACACACACACGTATATTCAATTTTTAATGAGATATTGACCTCTGTGGACATGATTATCTCCCATTCATTAGTTTGCCATAGCTGCTGTAGCTTTATATAAGTAAAACTTGGGAGATTGGTTAGAGTAAGATGATTATCAAGTTTGTTGCATGTGCTATACATATGGAACACAAACAACATGTGCACTTTTCACTTAATTACATGTCAAAATGTTAACTTGCATTGTGGGGTACCAAAATAACAGCCTCACAATTCACTCAAAACAGCAAAACAGCAGTCAGTGGTATAAGTCCACATTTTGTCTTTTTTTCAAGGTCATGTGTTTGCGATCGTTTCAAAACTGCGAGATTTTCTCATTTCCTACTTTGTACGGGAATGGATTCCGTCTCAGATGCAAAACCCGGCATCAGATGTTCACATCACACACACTGTGGCAGAGGATTACAATTTGGCTTTTGCACACCGGGAATTGAATGCGACGCCTCGAAGCCTTGTGGAAACAGCCCATTGAGAGAACGTGATGTTGCTGAATTACACCAATCAATGATGTTTGTCTCAAAGAGGCGGAAACATTGTCCCTCTTGATTGGTGCCACTGGAACATGAGGTACATCCCAAACATAAAAGGAACAAAACAATGGTGCTTTAATGTGAAGGATTTCAGGTGTAGCTTATATAATACCCCCATTACAGGGAATGCTCATTTATGTCAAGCTCCTCTATCATTCTCAAACAGCTGCATTTTTCTCCCCTTGTATTGTGCCATCTTTAGTGTTGTAATGGGCTCGCAGATTTCATTTGAATTTAAGATTAAACAGAGCACCTCCCTGCAATAAAACAGCTCAGGGACTGTGATCACTTCAAACACTAGACTTTTACGTGCTCTTAAACTTGGAGACTTTTTTTTTTTTTTTTTATTGCCAGGCAAATTACTCACCCTTAACCGGATTGCCGCTCCGATTTGTAAAGCATTGATAAGAATTGGCTCCACAGGCAATAAGTATACATACATTTTCTGGTAATATGAAATTGCTGTAATTTTCAGACCGCAGAAGACGACTATGAAGGAAGAGCACAAACTTGTTTGTTGGGGGGGGGGGGGGGGGGTGGTATTTGTTTGTTTGTTTGTTTGTTTTTTTCTGAAACAGTATTCACCTTACCTCATATTGCCTTACTTATTTCTAGAGTGCTGAGGAGAAGCGTTGGAAGATTCCTTGGCCGACGATCAGAAGAATTAGAATACGTCTTGTGTTTTTCCATACATCTTAATAAAAGCCTCAGTAAAGGAGGGGAGAGGATGGAGAAACGAGAGAGCTTACTTTATACTTGGCAAAAGAATGGACGAGAGATGGCAAGAGTTGAGGAAGGGGAGGGGCAGGAGGGAGGGGGGGGGGTCAGTCCCAGGAAATTTGCTGCCCCTTTCGCTGCCTTTAGCAACAGCAGGCCTCTCCACTGCTTGTGTTCTGCCTTTGAGGAGGCTGCCGCTGTCTAGAGGCCTGAAGAGGCAGCAGATAAGCTCCCTAACTCACAATACCCTTGGGTATGGACAGCTCTGTTCCTCAAACACACACACACACACGCACACGCACACGCACACAAAAAAAAAGCCCTGCTAGTGACTGATAAAAATGGTGGCCTCACAAATCCATCCCCATCATTTTCCTGTGTTTTTATTGCTTCCTGTGTCCAGCTCCGTCTGCCCTTTACAGTTGTATCGATCACAGAAAGGGACTGTGGCTCCACAGGATTCACTTTTGCCAAACACAGCAGCCAATTACGGCCAAGACGGATGCGTCAAGCTAAGCTTTAGCCTCTGGGTTGAGCTTCTAAATCTAATCTCCTCAGTGGATCTTCAGTTTCATCAGTCATCATCATTGTTCCTCTATTCTGATTTTATAGGTTAGAATGAATTTAGCTCAACGGCAGAAAAAAAAACAAAACAAAACAAAAGATACATAATTAGTGGATGTGAGTCTTGAGCTGATGCTTAGTTTCATATCCAAAAATTATTCCCCAAAGTTCTTATGATTTGTTTCGTGCCGCATTCCCTTCACGGTAGATGGGCACAAAGGACTAATTTGCAGAATTTGCTGATAGAGAAAAAAAAAAAAAATAGTCCAGACACAGTTCAATTTCACTTAACGTAATTTCATTTGCCCCTGGTTTCTGACCTTCACACAGCTTGCTGATTTAGATAACCAGCTAGTTGGTGATGGTAAACCATGCTGACATCGACAGTTTTCAATAACTTCATTGTTCGTCAGCATCGTGCCTTTAGATTGCGGTTTTGTATGACACCTCCTGTATGGGTTAATATGCTGCCTCCTATTTTGGGGGGGGGGGGGGGGGGGTAACATTAACATTAACAGTGATACAGCTCAGGCACTGAAAGGAGCAGTTACAGTTACACCACACAATGGGATGTAAAATTGTGCTTCTGCAGCCCCCATTAATCTTATAGCCACTACATTTAGCATGTATGTACAGTCTATGGGTCTATTTCTGACAGCGGGTTTGCTGACACAACACTAATCGGCACCCGGTAAGCATCTCATTCCACAGCTCCTGCTCTTAAATGGGACCTCTCATTATGTCCTCTCTCAGACAAGACTTATAAAGAAATATGTCAAAATCTACAGTGTGTCAAACTCCTTCACACATCTCATTATCCCAAATGACCCTTTTCTTTGTCAGCCGGGTAGTGTAGAGTAGAAATACGCCTTCTGAAAATCCAAAGTGATTTCGTGATGTTAAAGTTACAATTTGACCACCTCTGTATATGTCTGTTATAGAGACGCAAAACAGTCAGTTTTGAAATTTTTGGTCTTAAAGTCTACAATTTTCCTACCTCTATAGGACTCTAGTAACAATGATGTTAAATATTACTAGGCGGCTCGATCCTAAGCAGGATATGAAAATAGAAACATTAACTTAAAGCACCAAGTTAATGTTTATAGAATGATGCTAACCATTAATGTTTAACAAACCTGTCCAAAATCAAAAATGTTAAAGTAACTGGAGAAAATCATTTTGCAGTGCAATTTTCCAAAAAGTCTAGGACCTCCAAAAGGCCTGCATGACCTAGCAAACCTTTATGTTGCATTTCATTGCAATGCAAGCAAGAAAATGTAGTGTATTTTATCTGCAGAAGTGAAACAACTAAAAAAAAACGTTACCTACAGTGAATTCTATCAATCCTTACTGTATTTCATAGAATAATCCTCCCTGGCCATAGAAACTGCCAGACCAGTGAGGCATCTAGCTTGCCAAGTGGCCAAAAGGACTTTATGGGGAAGTGAAATTTATGGTAGCTAGTTTATTGTATCCTAGGTTGTATTTTTCAACTAATATTGTCATGGAATTAAATCATTAAAATAATGACAGAGTACTGTTTGTTTAAACCAACCAATGATGTCTTTTGAGTAAGCTATACTTGTAAGCACTATATAGCTATAGTTAAATTTGAACTTAGAGCACACAGTCATTGGTAAGGGCCATTTCCAGCTATATTCTTCTTTCTGTTCGGAAACAGCATCACAAAGAAAATAAAGTTTGTTGGGGTTTTTTTTGTTTTGTTTTGTTTTTTAACCAATTCAGGCAAGTTGTGCTGGAATTCCAAGAACCGAGACATTAAAATATGAATTGTACTCAAAATGAAACGATAGGGGAAATAATTCATTTTGTGCTAATAATCTGCTATAGAGTATGATTTTGAAGGATGCTAATTCAAAGACACACTTAACCTCAACATACAACAAAATGTGACTTAATGAATGAACTGATGATGAATCAGCTAGCACAAGATGTCAGTATGCATTATGATCTGGCTAAAAATAACGAGCTGGAATTCTTCAAATTTCATGTGTTCCTGTATGTCATTAAATATTACTGCATCTCATGAATATGCATGAGCAATAGCCTGTTCTTAATTGTTCTGCCGGATGACTAAATTACTAAGTGATTCCCTGATTCTGCGTTGCCGTTTCGAAAACAGGATGTTATGCCAAATGTTATGAAAAGAATGAGAAAGGAATATTTATGCAGAAAGAGCTGGTAAGTAGTAGCATAAGGAACAGTTAATTGAACAATAAATCAAAGCAAGAGGTATTCATCAGATTATTCCAATAAGATGATTTATGGAAGCCCCACTAATTCAGAAATCCAATTTAGATTACTACAGTAACATAATAATCAATGATGTTACTAAATTGCCTCCAAAACAATTTTAATAATTATGCGGGGAACTAATTACTGTGATAGGTCTCAAAACCGTTCCCATTTTATCTAATAATCAGTAAGATTATTAGAGGTGTCATGCTAGCAGTTTTAGTTCTGTGCAATACAAGCAGAACCTTTCAAAATAGGGTAGCAAATGTCAACCTTTATAACCTATTTTTTTTTTTACAGTTTAAAAAAATTCACTGTGAATACGTACATCCATACTAACGTTCTTACTGAAATAAAAAAAGGTGATTAAACAGGCCTCTGTGGGAGCCAGCATTAATGAAATATGAATCAGTAGGTGTCCAGAACATTCCATGGAAAGGGGTTAGAATCTAGCCTGCAGAACTTTGCAGATAAGAATGACAGACACTGTCAGAACTAACCCAGGACAGTTCATTTTCTCCATAAATGTTTCTCTCCTCAATTCATCTCTGACACATAAATAGTGTTGGAGCAGGATCCTCTGAAGGCTAACGTCTCTCCTCTCCGCTCTGATGTTAAATGACCTTTGAAACAATTTGATTATGATGTTCTGCTGACAGCCTCAGATTTATCATAAGAGTGGAGCCATGTAATGGATATGGGCAGAGCTCCGGAGAATCAGCAGGAGGGGGAAAAAGGGATGTGGTGAGGTTACATAGGGAATAAAAGGCCTGAGGTCCCTCATCATTAATCAGAGTATTCAATATGGCTGTACAGACTGATTATGGGCCCATCCGTGCCAGTTGCATTAACGTATGAATCCAAGACATGCAAAGCCTTGCCCAGGAGAGCCGCAGCGCATGAAGGTGTTAGTTTCAACCTCACACCAGTGTGCCTAACTAAATTCATCAAGGTTCTGAGGACCTCCTTTGTACCTAAATCAGGCATGTTAGTCTCAGATTAGAGGAAAAATCCTGAGGAAGTGTGACTTTCCAACAGGGAGTGGTTCTGTACCAATCACCTGTGTGAACTTTTAGCAAGTTGCACTTGAAAATTGGCATTGCAGGCCAATTCCTACAAACTTTACTGGCTCTAATTTTATGTCAGGTGTACCTGAGCATTTACAGTAGCAGTTGCAGAGTGCATAGTAACCACTGCATGGGTATGTTTGTGTATGTTTACATAGTAATAACATGCCATTATTACCAATTTGCTATGATCCCTGTCATTCTTGCATGTGTTATCGAAATGCAGTTTAACAGAGAATTAAACAGGACTTACAAAAGGAACTGTAACTACAGTTAAACAGGACTTACAAGAGGAACTGTAACTACAATTAAACAGGACTTACGAGAGGAACTGTTCTGTAAATTAAGTTAATTAAGAATTCCTAACATAAAATGCATATACAACTAATATTCAAATCAGTGTTTGGAAGTACAGATGAGAGAGATTAGCAAGCTATAGTTGTCGAGATATGCCAATGGTCATATCCTATTCAACAGTTACCAAAGACCCTGCCGCCTCAGGGTATGGACCCCCTGTTTCGTTCCCTTTGCAGCTGGCATACATCGTCTCTTCTACATTGACTTCAAGCCACAGAGCAACGTAACCAGAATACGACTATTTCACATCTTTTTTAGGACAGTGCTTTGAGCTTTCTGTTTCGCTTTGCATGCTTTTATTTTGGGAAGCTCTGTAAACCTCACAAGTTAAAAAAAAAAAAATCTAGTTTTTGTTGTTATTAAAAGAATTAACATTTCAAATATGAATAAATATTGATAACATAATCCTCATTAGTCTGGGCTTGGAAGCTAGCGCAATTTACTATGAAAACTCATCAGAGTGCCTAGCGCTGCTACCATGACTTCCAACACCTTACCAAGGCATCCGATCCGATGTTTCCTGTCTTAAAGGGAATTAACTCTATATCTGGTGTATTAATTAACGATTTTAAATTACTCATTAGTCTTGAAGGACTAATTGCTTAATGTAAAGCTCTTGCTAAGATATCTGTTCAACAAGATAAGTGTGAGGAAGTCTTATGGATGTATTTTCACACTGTTTTAATATGTGTGCTGATTGTGTTACATTTAAAATTAGTAATGGCATGGACAGCGATCCAAGGTACTGTATGTGCTGTGGATTGCTTGTCTCAGTAAGAGTTGTCAACTAATTTAAAAGCAAGATGACACAATTTATTTCTAGCTCAGTCGCTTGTTCTGCGTTTATTCTTCATTAGTTTTTGATGAGGTAAATTAGCCTTAGCTTCCAAAGCCAAAGCAGGCGGCAGAAGCTCACCACATCTATTGTCAATGATAAGTATAAATACAGGCAGAACATAAAGAGTTGCATCAGATTTGGTCCTGCGAAATCTCTGGCCTGAGTCGACCCTATACCTTTTCATAAGACCAACAGCCCAAAATATGAAACAGACATTACTTCTGATATTTCAAAAGGTTATGTTGCAATAGAGATACTTCTGTCTCTCACACACACACACCCACACATGTTTTGGGTAGCTTACTGGCATGCAGGCAGAATATATGGAGACTAATGTGTGCCGTCAACTCCTTAGCGATGAAAACCGAATGTTGTTTATGTAATTGTTTTTGAACTAACTTATACATATGAACCATTTATGTGAAAAAGTGATTATGGGAAGGGCGGTGGCCAACATCCGTCAAAAACAATGTAAAAACTCACTGTTTAAGAATCAGGGGATATCTGGAGCGAGCAAAACAGGCTAACAACCAATGTATCATTTTTTGCCATTAAACGAGATGTGGGTATATGTTGTAACTAAATACCAGGGTTGTAAGTGGTCAGAAAGTAACATCACCTTTAGGTTTCCAAAAAGACATTAAAAAAAAACAAAAAACCTTTCATATACAACCCTTTTGGGACTTGAATGTAAGACACAGAACACCAACTGGCATGTTTTAAAGCATTTTTGCCCACTGGGTTTGCTTTGGCAGAGTACATTGCCAGAAGAGACAGTGGCATCTCTCAGTAGACTCTAAGGACTGAAAGACATGCAATTGAACAGTGTGAAGGCCAGAATAAATGAGAGCTTTCAAATGTCAGTGTGGGGCCTGGTCCTCCTTGTTCAACAAGCCTTGTCTGGCGTACCTCATTCCTGTCCGTGCCCCGCACACGTGCACGTATTCACCAGTGCCGCAAAAGAAAAAAAGAACAGAGAGAGAAAAAAAAAACAAGAACGTGTGCATGACTGACACTCCTGGCATTTGTACAGAGACATCTGTAATTGTCTCTGTGTTTGTCTGACTTTAAAAGCCAAACTCTACACCACTGTCGACGGAAGCGCAGACAGACAAAAAAGAAAAGTTACGCTGACATTACTCTGCCAAGTTCACGAAATGGTTTATCTGTATCTTCGCTTAAATGCTAGCCCAGTGGAGGAGCGGCCACCGTGTCCATGTGAATGGGTATTATCTGTCAGTCAGTCATGAACAAAAAAATGTCTAGCTCAGATAGACCTTTCACAAAACTTCACAGGGCTATTGCTTTGTTGACACATTGTATCCCACCAAAGTTTCCTGTCTCAGCCACACAAATTCTCCAAACAGTGGTGGTTGGTGTGGGAGTTTTCTTCTGCTAAAACCGAGCTAAGCTCAGAAGAACTGATTTAATTCACCACAGACATCGCAAAGTGTAAATGTCTGCGCAACCTGAGTAGGCATCACACAGCAGTAATAGCAATAAATCATTATCATTTAGATGAAAAGAGGTGTCAGTTATTAAGTTAGCTTACAGTGTAGAAACCGTTTGATCTTTAGGTGCCATGAATGTTCCTACTTTTGGAGGAGTCCATAATTATCAAGAGTTATGAGTTCACATTCAGTAGATGGACAGACATTTAGCAGTTTATGTCTTAAACTGCCACCCAGTGTGTGCAAGTGCTCAAAATCAAAAGTCGACAAGCGTTGTATGCTTTAAAGGTGAGTATAGCTCAAAGCTGCTTCTGACGCATAATCGATTACTCATTATTCCAGAGCTCTGTTCAAATTCAGCCCTTTTGTAGGTTCTGGGTCGATACAAACAAGATTATTTTACTTGAGGACATTGATTATTTTTGACATACTTTAATTTAATCTCAAGTAAGACCATATGTAGGCTATATTCTGAAAGGCCTTGGGTCTACTGAACCCCACCATTAATGTGTGAGGCATACAACATGACTTTCCTTAATTGGATTGGAGCACAGAAAGGCACAAAAAAGTCACAAATGACTTATTGGATGAGACTGAATGGGAGAGTGAGTTTGGATTACAATGGTGCACTGAAAATCACAAAGAGGCAGAATAATATTTTATGTAATGAAACTGTTCCTTGCCTCTCCTCCCCAGAGATTTTGAGGGAATTAGAGAAGTGATGCAAGAGATTAAGAAGCAATCACATCAAAGGGGCTTTGCCGGTGTTCAACTATCAAATACAGGAGAAAGTTCTAAAAACATAAATATTCATTTGAATGTGGTATGTCAAAATTCTTCGATACAAATCAATGATTCAAATTTGAGTTGAATTTTTACTTTTTTTTTTTGCCCCAAACCTCAAGAAGTCTTTTGGATACCAATGAGACATTAATTCTGTATTTGAAAATCCTCTTACACGGTTTTACGCCGTTATCTCAATAAATCATCATCATTCATTTCATATTAGATTGAGAAACTGCACTCCACATTTTAGAGAACTGCTCTCAAGCAGCTAATTATGTCTTTAATTAGAGAAAATCTTTTTCACACCATGGGGGCAATTTAAGTACATGAACACACACATACACACAAACACAGAGACGTCAGGACTTGCTCAAGAACTTGAACATGTACATGCATACACAAGCATATGGGCGCTCTACCCATAAAAGTTACAGAATTCCTTTTGCTGTATAAGTCATCAGAACTTCAATTGATCTGCGGTATTGATTATGTCTGACTTACATCCACTGCAAATATCAAGAGCTTTCTCAGGCATACTGCAAACACGTCTCGACATATCGGACCCACCTATGCATTCACCTGACCCATACCAAACCACTTGTGTGTGTGTGTGTGTGTGTGTGTGTGTGTGTGTGTCTGTGTGTCTGTGGGTGTGTGCATGCATGTGTGCATGCACGTATGCATCCATGTGTGTGTGAGTGTGTGTTTGTATCAAAAGCTCTGTTACTTTATTCTATCTCTCTACCTCTCTCGAGTAAAACTTTATTCTGTCTCTCTACCTCTATCAAGTAAAACGAGTGATATTCGAACGACTTTTTTTCTCTCCCTTTTTGGCAGGTAGCTACATACCTGCAGCAGGTTTCACACATCCGTTTATTGCTCTTACTAAATTGGGCCTCAGTTCATTACCTTGAAGATTCTAAAAATTGGAGTAGATTTTGTTTTTAATTCCTTTACATTTGTTGCAGCCGGGGAAAGTGTAGATTAGTCTCCATCAATCTTGTGACAACAGTGAATGGGCTCTCTCTCTCTCTCTCTCTCTCTCTCTCTCTCTCTCTCACTGTCTGTCTGTCTGACTGTCTGTCTGACTCTCTCTCTCTCTCTCTCTCTCTCATCTCTCTCATTCTTATTCTCTCTCTCTCTCTCATTCTCATTCTCTCTCTCTCTCTCTCTCTCTCACTTGTTCTCGGTAGTTTTTAAGAATGCTGACATGGCAGCAGTTCTAGATTTTGTGTCCCTGTGTGGCAGAATGATCAATAAAGATTGGGATTCCGTGCAACTTGCAAACAGAAATGTGAAACTGGTCTCAGCCATGCCTCATGGAATTGCCTGTCTGGATGAAAATCAATCAATTAAGTTGTGCAGAAAATGTAACGCCGATTGATTAAACAAGTGAAAATGGCCATTTTCAGCACTATTACAGGTCATATATGCAGTATACTTTATACTGGCATGTCAATACAACAGTACTGCAGTAAGTTGCAAAGTCAATCTATTCTGGCTCCTTGGAGAAAACAGTCAAAGAGCGGAAACAAAGAGCAAGAAAAAGGGGGATGGGGGAAAAGAGAGAGGCAGTGGAAGCAAAGGGAGGGAAAAAGAAAAGCAGAGAGAGAGAGAGAATGGAAGGTCGTCCATGCAAATCCACACAGAGCCCAATTTGACAATCCATTTTTTCAAAACTATCACACATTTCATATTCCTCCTGCATGGTGAGAGGGTGACAGCACACAGTTAGATAGCAGATGGTATTAGCGCAGTGTGTGAAAGCTCTAGGAACACTGGAGGTTTCGGTTCCAACTTCGGTCCTCTCATGCTCTTTCTCTCTCTCTCTCTCTCTCTCTCTCTCTCTCTCTATCTCTCACTCTCTCTCTCTCTAGCACACCCACTGTGGCTTGTCTCCTGGAACCAGACCAGCTTTATTTACTGGTGTATAACAGCCTGTTCCTTGTCTACAGCCCTTGCAGGCTTCTCTCAGTGTACTTTATCCATTGCTTAAGCAGCCGGTAAATTGGGAGAAGTTGCCTTATCTGATTAAAAGACAGTATCGCTAACAAGCACTCCAGGCAGCAGCCTTTTGATTCATGCACTTTTGCTCTTGAGAGAATAAAGCCACTCTGAGGATGCATGTCTGACAATGAGAGTGTTAATGAAGCAAAGCCAAGATGCTAACAGCACAAATAATGAATTCTGTCTGTGCTACGAGATATAAGTAATATAAAACGCATTAATCAAGCAGTAACGCTGTAGTGTCCTGTCTCACCACGCTGACCCTGGGTCAACTAATTAATGTAAAACAGTTCAAATATGAATATTTCTGTTTTTCTTGTGATAAATGAAATATCTGCATGAAATGTGTTCTTATTTGACCCTAATTTAGAATGATGATGAATTGCTATTTTGGACACTTTAACAATAACACGCCCAACACAGAAATGGTACGTGGTAAATACGTCTACCAAATTACGTCTACTGAAGAAATCACAATTTTAAAGTTAAATTGTTTTTAGTGAAGCTTATTTACTTTCCCATTTTAAAGTTTGCCTCCATCACTAATACAGCCAACCCAGCTTACATGCGCCAGAGCAAACTCATATAAGAAAAGCAGCAACATTTTCCATAAAACAATAAGCGATTTAGCAAACCTATGTGAACACAGCTCATCTCAGGTTGATGAGGCTCAAAGCTCAAAACATACTGCGGTTTGTTTTGGGTTTTTTTCCTCTCTTTGATTTTTTTTTTTCGCACTATATGCTTGGATTGCAACATTATTGCTATATTTGATTTATGGTTAGAATGTAATATGTCCATATTTATTTCTTTCTACCACATCAATAAAGTAACTAAGTAGAAGAGTAAATAAGGCAAGATGATATTTTCTATTAATGAATGAAATCTTCCATTCTCCATTCCACTTTTGTTTTTTTTTAATCTTTCTTTTTCTTTTTTTTTTAATCGTTCTGCAGTGCTTGACTTTCATTTTCACAATTACCGTATCAACAAATGATCAAATGTAAAAGCCGCTGGAAACATAGCATTCACTATTGTGCCATTTTAAAGTAACTATAAAAACTAAGTACAGGTCAGGTCACATGAGATACCGTGATCTTTTGACAGTAGCATTTATCACGATATCACATATTTTTTTCCATTCTGGATGTGTTGCTTTGTCAAATATTTTACATTTACGGAGATAATTGTTTTGTGGATGTACATGTCCATAAGCAGTCATGGAAAAAAAAATGTAATCATTTCAGAGATTTTTTTTTTGTTTTTTTTGGTTATTAAGTATGTTGTCACAGCGTACTTGACATTGCCTGATGGAACACCAGTGCGTTCGTGACAGAGCATTTGTGATTTTTTTTTTAGCCCTGTCAAAAACTGAGACAATTATAATAGTCTAATATTTCTTACCCTCTGTGACCGTTCAAAAGAAAAAGCTCAGATCAATGACAGGTGAATGAGATTTCAATCAAAATTACATTCATAAATAATTCTTTGTTCATAAAGTTTAGTTCAAGTATAAATGTCAAATCTAATGTATTTTCATTAGAATTTACTGTTTCATCAGAGTGGCATTTACATACTGTGGGTGTCTATACCTATAATTACACATGCATGGCAGAGAAGCATGTAAAGATTTTTTTCTCCCACCATCTGTGCTGAAATAAATGTAAAATCCAAAAGAAGCATCTGTCTCCATTGGTTCTTATTATAGAGAAGGCATTGAGATCACAAGGAAACTACTGTACTTTTACAAATACATACTCTCCAACCCTCCAGTGCACTTTGGCAGGGAGAAACCCTGATAAATGTCCCTATGAAGACAGAGCTGTTAGAGAGAGAGAGGAGGGGTGGGGGGCAGGAGGTGGGGGGGGGGTCTCTCTGATTCTTTACTTCCATTCCTCTGCTGCACTCCGTAATTGGCCCTGTGGGAGCTCATTTTTGGGACCTCCTCCGGCCGGTCTCAGACTGCTCCTCAGTGGGAGGCCTTTATCATGACGACTCAGGGTAACACTCTAGTAGGCACACTCTGTTTGAGTGAGAAGCCATGAGTAATAAGGTCCCTGTATCAGAGAACAATGGCCATAGCTCTCATATGTGTGTGAGAGAGTGTGTGGTGTGTGTGTGTGATATGTGTGTGTGTGTGTGTGTGTGTGTGTGTGTGTGTGTGTGTGTGTGTGTGTGTGTGTGTGTGTGTGGTGGGGCAGGACTCGGGAAAACAAAGACACAAGGTCAAATATAATAATTTAGGTCTAAAGCAGACAGTCAACTCTGAAGTTACACCAAATATAACTCAAAAACAAAGAAACCATGGAAATCTATTCTACAAGTTAATAACCAGCTCTATAATTGGTGTCCCCGGTATTTACCAGGGTTGTGCCCCTGAGCAGAGCACTTAAAAATATGAAAAATTGTAAATGTAAAGGTTTTATCTTTGGCTTAAAAAGACCAAAAGACTTGCTCTTGTTGAAGAGCAAGATCATCTCATAATATGCAATTAAAATGCAATTAATAACAACGCAGCAGGTAAATGTCAGTAAGTGACATGTTACTTTCAAAATCATATGAACTGCTACCAAACAATCATTATTAGTCACGAACAAAACAAAAAAGTAAAACAAAAAAGTTACTACTACTAAAATAGTTACTGAAAGTAACTACCACATCTTCATGATAACTGTTAGTAACTTAGTTACTGTAAGTTACTGTAAGTAACCACAGATTCTCACGTTCTGGAACTAAAAATGCATTCATTCAAAGTTGTAAGAAACGACCTGTCCTTGTTTTCAGTTAAGTGAGCTGAAATGAGGGAATGAGTGGTTTAGACAGCTTGTCTGAAAAACAGTTCTTTTATGTGACAAGACCTGCTAAGTGAGGACAGGTTTAATCAGCAATCTGAGCAACCCTGTCAACCTGATGCAGCACGCATACACCATACTAGAGTATCTATGCCAGTGGTCACAGACCACTGCTCTGTGTGTGTGTGTGTGTCTGTGTGTGTGTGTGTGTGTGTGTGTGTGCGTGCGCACGTCCTGCGTGTGTGTATGTCCATTTATTTGTGTGAGCACACTTAACACTTCAA
The DNA here is from genome assembly GCF_902362185.1 of Chanos chanos. Classification (NCBI taxonomy): domain Eukaryota; kingdom Metazoa; phylum Chordata; class Actinopteri; order Gonorynchiformes; family Chanidae; genus Chanos; species Chanos chanos. The sequence goes on from NC_044500.1 coordinate 42,818,601, forward strand.
GCTTTACACACTCATACAGTAAAGCAGATATTTGTGCTGATAAAATGCCTTCACAAAAGGCTCTTTTGCTCCTGTTCTGCGTGTGTGTAACCTCATAGCTCACATTCCAGCTACACTGCTATGGGTCTTATGGGAATTCCAGATGCTTTCAATTTCTACAAAGCTTACTGTGGGGGCTCCACACTTTTTTAAGTGTAAGCTCTTCCCCTATTTGAGTCAGAGTAACCCTAGTTCTCTCTCTCTCTGAGTAAACGTATTTCCCCTGATGGCCACAGCGAGATCTAAGAGAAGTGATTTGGGCCCTTATATCACAGCAAACCATCCGGGAGATTTTCCCCAGTTGCAACAGCCTCTTTGTTCAAACACAACATTTCCTCACTATCTAAAAGGGATTAGAGTACAGGAGAAACCCCAGAGAGACCCAGAGAAAGATTTGAACTGCAGAACCACCAACACAAGCTTGCTTTGCTCCTTTGGGATGGATTCAAAACAAGCCACTAAAACGTACATGCTATAGTCTGCTCCATTCTAACACTCAAGGGCATATGTGAATATTAGTACTATAATACTCGATGCAGTATTATGCGAAACAGCAGGCAGACCGAATGAAAAAAAAAAAAATGAAAACAAAAAAAAACATTTATATGAAAGATATGACAGAAAGGAACAAAAATATGCAATATGTGTTAATCAGACTACATTGGATATACTTTACACCCAATACAGAATAGGCAAAAATAGATGAAACATTTAAACATTAGTGTCTATTTACACTCTACATGTTAGCACATTCTTATGAAAATGTGTGCGTATGTGTGGGTGTCAGAGAGAAAATCCATGTCACCAATCTTTTTTTTCATATATTGCAAATATGAAACACTGTAGAATCAATCAAAGAAATGAAGAAAATGTTGACAGATCCAAATTGTGGCAGTAGCTTTGATGACAGGAAAGTTCATAACATCCTGACAGCTGTATTACATTCATCAGAAATCTTCATCAGTTCCCCTGCGCTGTGACGACAGGCAAAGCAAAAAAAAAAAAAAAAAACAAGCAAAAAAAAAACCCAAAAAAACAATAATGTTCTTAGCTCTAAATTGTGTTTGCTGATACCGTTTTCACTTCACTGGTCATTGATGGATATTACTTTTCATGGCAATCCCTTAGCTCACTTTGTGAAGAACGGCCTTTTTGAAATGAGCGATTGTTTGATGCTCCCTTTAAACTAGTTCAGCCCAGGGTCATTCATCAAGCTCTGAGCTGCCAGCAGGGTGCTCTCCAACCTCAAACCCTGCACTAACCATTGGCCTCAGGAGAAAGATTGTCGACGTGTTAGACCCTGCACTTTTCTTCTCCACCAAGGCAGCGTAGGTGTATGCAATGGTTGCTATGCAATGACATTTGAACTTGTCGTGCTATATAAAGTGGAAGAAAACAACTGTCATTGTGGCCAGATCAATCAGACTATTTTGTTGTAATTGTTGTGGGTGTTGGCACTGATGTAGTACAAATTTTACAAGTCCTAGTACATATATTAGGTACCTGAAAGTAGAGGTGAGAGAGAGAGAGAGAGAGAAAGAGAGAGAAAGAAAGAGACCAAAGTGAGACATTTTCAGACATAGAAACATAAAATAAGCAGATTGGAGAAAATAGGCACAAGTGAATGAGGTCTGACAAACTTACTGGACTTGGATGCTTTGCTTTTATACTATCTGGCTGGGTAATCTGAGCTTGAATTATATGCTTCTGATACACTAACCTGCAATTTCTAAACCAATTTACATATTGGAGACACTTTTGATTGTCTTCCTCATTTTCGATATTTGTTTGTTTCCTTGGTAACCAAATCCACAGTGTTTCCACTCAAAGTAGGGTTATGAAAGTATTATATGCAAATCTCGAAAAAAAAAAAAAAAAAAAAAGGAGACTCCATTAAGCAACATAGCTGTAAATCTCCGCTATTTAAGACACGAAACATAAGCCAAGATGTGGTTGCTATTGTTGAGGGCAGCAGGTTGCCTTCAATGCTTGTAAATAAAGTGACTGAATGAATAAGTGAGTTGTACCTCTGAAATTTGCTCAGTTTGCAGATGGAGAACAGCCAGCATGTAATGGCTGATCTAAATTATATTCTGAATTAATGTGCAAAAATCAATGCTCTGCAGTCTCACTGGTCTCCAGAAAGTGAATAGACAGTTTGTTTACCATTGTAAAGCATTGTTAACCAATAAGGTATAATAAAAGTGTACTCATGATGAATTACAAATATGAGTTATCCAAACGCATTAATCCCTGCCAGAAGGCTCCTGGATGCACATACGATCTCTAGCAGAGAGGAAAAGAAAAGAAGGAAAGAGAGAGAGACAGAAAGATGAGAGGCCGAGAGAGAGAGAGAAATGGAGAGAGAAGTCTAAGCCTGGGTTTTATCATGGCCATTACTGTGTGTCTGAAAGCCAGTGGCTTAGAAGAGCTTCAATCAAAGATGGGCAAGACAATTTTGTGTGTGTGTGTGTGTGTTTTTTTCCTCTGTGTTGTTTCCTCATTCTGAACATATAGGCGCCATTAAGCTGGCTTATCGGAGGTCAGAGAGCTAGAATCAATGCAGCTTTTGAGCTCGCCAACAACGACAAACAGTTCAGACCGGGAACTTGACACTTGTCAGTGAGTAGAAAGATAAACGGAATGAACCATAACTGCATCATGTTGAATTATTTAGAGTAGAGCTACCACCAAAGATGTGACTATTCCCTAGTTTGTAAAGATTAACAGAGCAGACAAATCACTGTGGTGTCACTCTTTTACAAGTTTCACTGCACTGAAGTTATGAATAATTCTCCTTCCATATCTCTAGCCTGTGTTGTTCTTTATTCTGTTCTCCTTAACACAAACCCCTACATTTATGTATTTTACAAATAAATAAACAAACAAATAGAAAAGGAAAAAATGCTTTTGTTATCCTGTGTTAAACTGATTTTATTTCTCTTAGGCGTTGGCATTTATACTCAAATTTCCCTCAAAACTAACTTTGAAGTAGATACTCATGGGAAAAAATACTCGCAATAATTGTTATAAGCCCCCATGGTAATGATAAAACTGTTCATGGTTATGGGTATGCCAACATACAAAATAAAACTTGACGTGCAATCTTTTTACTTAAAAAATTGTTCTTATTTATGAAACATTTCTTGGCTTGCTGTAAAAGCTTACAGTGTTGTAACTCGCTGTTACCATGTATAATCTTGTTTTCCGCTCTTATTGTTGTACTGATAATATATTCAAACAAATATACTGGCTGAATATTGAATACACTGAAGGATGCTTGTCAGTTAGAGCATGAATTCTGAACATACAAATATGAAGGTGTCTGTATTACACATGCTGAGACACAAATACATCTCTCCATGTCGCATAACCCCAGTTCACAATATCACATTGATGGAAATATTTCCCTTTGGTTTGACCAGAGTGTTTAACTCAACTCAACCTATAGCTCATGCATCAATCCACCCTTCCCGCTTTCATTACCAAATATGACATTTTGTGATTTGCCTGCTAATGTGTCAGATAAATATTTTTCCTATTCTCTGACACACATCAGATTCCATAGCTAAAATGTCACTTCTCATCTCTTAAAGAGGCCCTCTTTCTTGCTGTTAATTACAGTGAGCAGATCTCTTGTCCTCTGTGAGAGTATCTCAAGAATGAAGAGTGAAAAACAGTAAACCGTGAATGTCGAATGATAGGAAATTAAAGAGAAAGAGAGAGAAAGGATGAGTGTAGCCTTATACTGATATCGAGCTTCTCGGTATGAATTTCTGTCTGGAAGGTCTTTTGCCCAAAAAGACCAACCTCTCATATTGTTTTACACTGAAGTCGCAATCTGGCTCTGCCTGTTATCCTTGGGAATGATAAACATGTCTTGTGCTGTCTTTGTCATTGACTAATTTACACTGACGAGTTGTTTTGTTTGCGAGCGTGGTGTTATGTGACAGGCATGTGAATGTTACCAAAGTCGTAAATCTGACAGGTGTTGACACCTCAATTTACGTGTCGTGTTTACTTGTTAGAGTTCACGCTTCTAACCATGATGCGTTGCTACTGAAAAATCTCGTAATGAACTTTGCCACCTGTTTTTTTTTTAGATCTCTTTAGTGTATAAAATGCAATCAGAATACGTTCCATTCAAATGATTCAGCAGACCTGACAAACAGGTCCTAGACAAGAACCCCTGACACCAAGATCTGATTAACCCGTAGCGTCAAAAAATAACATCTGTTCTAGCAATAGCCAAACAATATGGGAAAACACTGGCCATTCGTTTAGGCTGGACGGCTGAGCATGTGGCGGTGAAGGACAAAGAGAAAAATGCCTCGCGTTTGCCAACAGGATAATTCTCCAAACAAAGCATCCTCAATTGTCTCAGATGAGCAGGTGTGGTCAGGTGACCAGATGCAGCATAGCCGTGGTTGTTCCCACTATGAGGTTCACAATCCTGCTGATCTATCTCTATCTACTCATTGTGAACACGTGTGATTTCTCTCGAGACAACTGATTGGACATGGGTTGCTGGTGTGTCTTTGGACCGTGTTGTATTTACGGCATGACATGGAAAATGGATGCTATCCGCGGTGCCAAAGTCCTGCACTATCGGTGGAAAAAACTAAGACATGCAGCAGAGCGTTGCAACAGTCACAGAAACTCTCCCTTTTCCCGCTCTCCCTTTTACTGAACAGACAGATCAGTTCACATCTTTCATGTCTCTTGACATTAAAATGTACATTAGACATGCAAAAAAACCACATTTCCAGATAATGTAATAATGTTGAAATATCTCTGTGTGATTTTCTAAATAAGGACCTTAAAGAGACAGGACACTTCCGCAAACAAATAACCCCTATATGACTATGCAATTATATTTGTATTTTCCCGTGCAGAATTTATTTAGATTCAACAACACAATGGCTCATGCAAAATTTAAGAACTCAAACTTCCGCCCCTGAAACAATCACCGTGCACTCCACATGAACCTATTTTTTTTGTTTGTTTGTTTGTTTGTTTTGGGGTTTTTTTTCTCCTACCCTCCATCTCATTTATCCCAAAGAAGACTTTGGCAAAAATAAATAAATAAATAAATAAATAAATACTCTGTAGTATTAGCCAACATCTAAAGAGCTTGGCGCACAAAGGGCCTTCCACTGTACTAAAAAAGAGAGAACGGGCAATGAAATCAATTATTCACATACCCACAAAGCTACTTAAAGCCAGGGTGTAAGATAAAACTACACTGAATGTTTCTCCTGCAATACAGCATTAACCTCGTGAAAAAGCTTTTAATGGATTTGGATTGATAACGTTCCGCTGAGATCAAAAAGAGTATCTTGCGATTTCAGAAGACTGGGGAAAAAAAACACACACACACACACACACATTCCTATTAGATGACCATGGCTGGAAAGGCAATGTTAGATCACATTCTTTTCTGCATTCCGGTGTAGTCAAGGTGTTGGCAGCAAACAATGTTTTTTGTTTGTTTTTTGTCTTTCTTGGCAGTGATAGTGAGAAAAGTGAAACAAAGCTCTTTGGTTAAAAAGATTTAAATTAAGAGTAACACTGATAGAAAAGAAAATTGTCCCAAAGCACAGGGACCTGGCAAATGGACTGAGGATTTAAAAAAAAAAAAAAAAATCCTTGTCCTCTTCTCAAAAAATCCTTGAGAAAAGGACAATTGCTTACATTATCAAAGCCAGTGGTAGACGCACAAAGCATACACTATGAACTGAATAAAAATGGTCTGGGTACATTGGCTCTATTCTTTTAATCACGGCAGCAAGGACTGAAGCCATTCTATTAACCCTTTACATTTTGTAATTTTAAAGATTTCAAATAAATCTGTGTTTAACTTCGTCATGAAAAGGTCGGCATCAGAATCACACAGATACCAGCATCAATCAGCACCAAAGGCAAAGTGTGGGAGTGAACAATTTAAATGCTGATTAAAAAGGCCTTTGTGCGGAAGAAAGGCTCTACCACCATCTGCTGTTAGTAGACCGCTAAAGCACTAACAGTGTTCAGAGTTTATGAGCAACTTTCCAACGTGTTAAGGATTGAAATAAAACACGCAAGCAAGATCCAGGTGTTGTTATCACTCCATAGGCTTTATATGGCGAGGATCTGAAAGAGAGGAAAGCGTGTTTTATGAGATTATTGCTGGTATCCGCAGTTTATGGATTTATGATAAACGACCTTTGATCTGACTGGTGTGGAAACAGTGTTCCTGTAGGCTGATGTGTAATATTTGATCGGGCATTTATATCCAACTATTGATCATATCCAGGAAGACAGCATAATTTGTTTTACGAGAAGTTAGAAGTGAACTATTGTAAACAGGTTCATGAATCTGAGGAGTAGGTTAATCTACTTACGCTCTTGATGTTCTCTTTACTTTTCATTATGATTATTTTCATTAGTCCCCTGTAGAAGTATGTCCTTGACGAATTAAAAATGTGAAAATCTAATAAGCAAGATTTGTAACATTCCAGTGTCACTCTGCATGATACTGCTGTTTTAATGAAATACATTCTCATAGCCTGTTTGCCGGTTAGTCAGATAAATATTCAATATCCACTTCAACGTAAGAGGGTTAATCAGGGCTTATTTCTGAGAGGCAGAAATAGACTGCGGTGCGATAGCATATTTCTGCAGCCTGACTCACACACAGCATCTTACTTTCCACGAGTAACTGAGTGAACTCGCAAATCAGAGACGTTTGTACCCGCAACGCTAGCGGTAAACAAAATAACCTGGGACGTTAGATGGAGTCACAGCCCCCAATTACGTTCCACAGTCTCCTGAACACACAGGATTCATTCCACTCACAACGCTGCTAGTGCTTTAGATGCCGGCCGCCTATATAATCAGTTCTTCAGCATTCATCTTAGTCCTTTCACTACATAAAGGCTAAACTGATGAGCACTGGCCTGTGTAGCTCACACATGAATATTTGATGTGAGTGAATATTATGATTTATATGCCATGAGTCACCGATATGGTTTAAGGAGGCAATTCCACAGACGGGGAAAAATCGTTACATTAGAGCTGACATTAATGGAGTAATTTAATTAATGATTCGACTGCTTTCATTAATTACAAGAGACTTAAGAAACGGCAGGGTGGATCAATCAACACTCCACAAGTTATGTCTTCCCACACATGTGAAACTGGATCTCTTTGAACTGCCATCAGTAAGTCTCCATAGTGAAGTTCCTCAACAAAATCCCCTTGACAGTCAATATGAATTTTTTGAAATGCTGTCCAGAGATGGCATCAAGGTGGCTGTTTTGTATGTTGTCAAGGTGATGTGCAGAATAAACAAAAATGTTGTAGCTTAGGTTTGGGATGACAGCTCTGTTCAGTATACTCTACAAAGAGTTCCAGTTAACATAACTTACAAGAGGGCAACAATATTATTGAGGCACTGGTGTGTGGAGTGTATACTTCATGTATTTCAAAACATGGGCTTGAAAAGGCTTAGCTCGGAACTGGAAAAAAAAATCAATTCTACAAGCAGGGAAAATGGAGGAGGTGGTCTGACTATTAGCTGGTACACAACAGCATGCAATAGTCTTCTAGCCGACGGGCAATATAGACAGCACAAAAACATATCAATCAATGCCCTGCATGTTCAGAGAGGGATTAGTAAACAAAATGTCCAATATAAAATTCTTGTTCAGCTTTTCCTGTGTTATTGCATCCTGTGAAAACATTATATTATTGACATATGTTCCATCTAGCATAAATAAATACAATGATTTGATCTGTCCACAGGGAGCAAGCAATGATTTTCAAGCATGACTGCCGCCTATCGGTGTAGCAAAGGTAGAGGCACTGGATGGGCTCTTAAAGTTTATTGCCACTAGATGCCACTGTAGTTTAATCACAACTGAGTGGCTGTGTGACCATGCTCGTCACCACTGTTTTGATGTGGATTGTTTTCTCATACTCTTAGAGACATAACATGGATTTTTAAATTATATTTTATATTTTAAAGCTAAGCATAACTTGCTGCATTCTCTCTCTCTCTCTCTCTCTCTCTCTCTCTCTCTCTCCCTCTCTCTGTCCCTTTCTCCCTTAGACGGACATACACACACACACACACATCAGTATATACTCCTAGATCAGTTTTTCAGTATTTTCAGACCCCAGGAATTTTAAGCCAAAAAAAAATCTCCCATAGAGAAATGGCTTAAGTTACTGGTTTTAAGGGGGAACCACTAAGTTCCTAAACTGCACCATCAGAAGAGAAAAGGGGTGCCTGCTTGCTCCAAGTCTTATTCACAAAAGTGCTCCACTTTCTCCGAAAATAACGACTTTAAAAATTACCTCATCAGTGTTTTTATTTTTAAAAAAAATATTTAACATGAGAAAGGTTTAAAGAAAATAACTTATTTCTGACTTGCTTATAGAATATTCTCTCTCATTTTGTTGTATGTGGGGTTTTTTTTGTTTTGTTTGTTTGTTTGTTTGTTTTTGGAATGCATATTTTAATACCTTAGCCATCCTCCAAGATGGACTTCTCCAGGTAAAATCCTTGTGTAAAGTCCCATTTGAGAGAATCCTTCTATAGAGTCCAATTTTGTGTAAGTTTTTGTTAATCGAATCTGTATCTTCTGCAGTAGTACTGAACATTACAGAAATATATTGTTGCGTGAAATGTAACATGTTTGGCGAATCATGGTTGAGTGTTGTTGTATGAAGACAAATGTGTTTCTATGACAACATAGTGTGAGTGTTACAGTTTTAGCATATCATCCTCATCACTGTTTGGTGAACTGAGAGATGAGCCTAAGGAAATATAATCCCATATCTGGAGCAACAGAGATAGGGACTGTGCAGAAGAATGCATATTACCTTTTAAAATCTTTAATTTGCTGTCTGCATGACAAATATAAGTTTCACACAAATAACTGGAGTAAAATGCTAAGTAAAATTATTGATTTAATAGTCTGAGAAAGTTCAAGCCAACTTCACCACCCTGCTGCTTTTGCACAAGTTACTGGTAGCTATGTATGAAAAGAAAAAACCTGGGAGTTATATTCCATTCAGTGAAAAAGATGTCTTAAAGACAAGTTTGTCTATACTGATTTCCTGCGTGAGGCAGAGCCGTTAGCAGTGGTGGAGCTGGCAGCAGAAATACAGAGAGATGCTCCGTCTACCTTGTAGGAGATGGAGTTGTAGAAGATAGGGTTGGAGAGAGAGCCGTGGTCCTCACTTTGCAGTGAGGTGGAGCCGGGACTGTCACAGGCACTCATACCATAACAGATACAGGAGCAAAATGAACTGATACAAGGTTTCGGAGGAAGGAGAAGGCTCCTTCGCTTGCAGACCATTCTCTGTACCTCATCCGGAGAAGGGATGAGGTTGGTGCAACTAGATGTCTCCAACATAGGTAGGAAAAGGTTACCCTGGCTTCCCCGTCCATCCTCTGGGGTCGGGGTGGTTGTGTTCTCTTCCACTCTGGATCTTTCCCTTCTGAACGAAACGCTCTGAGCCCTGCTCTCCCTGCCTTCCACCTCCTCTCCACTGATGGTAAGAAATCTCAGCACCACGAGGTTTAGAAAAGCTCCAATCACAGTGAGTCCGATCAGTATATATATGAAACTAAAGACCACGTAGGGAGTTTTCTTCTCCAGATCTTCTTTTTTCTGAAGAGCTACAAAGTCCCCAAAGCCAATGGTGGTGAGGGTGATGAAGCAGTAGTAGAAGGCATGGAAGAAAGTCCACCCCTCAAAGTAGGAGAAAGCAGCTGCCCCCACACACAGAGTGCCAAGGCAAGACAGGAAGCCCATTAGTACCATGTTTCCCATAGAAACGTCAGTCCTGCACAACCTAAGACACTTTTTAGTCCTGTGCAACAGGAAACGCACAAATGTGTTCATACGCTCACCCAAACTCTGAAACATCACTAGTGTCAAAGGAATGCCTAAAACTGCGTAAAACATGCAAAAGGCTTTGCCTGCGTCTGTACCAGGAGCGGCATGTCCATAACCTAGACACACAAAAACAAAGCATATTTTGACGTAATTTCATTTCATGATTTTGTATATTGGCGTATTTTGCTGCAAATCTTTTGAAAATTAAAACACAGCTGACACAAGTTGTTTTGATATTTCAGCTGACGTTTGAAGCTTCATCATGCAGCCCATCTCATAAAAACTCACCTATCGTTGTGATGACCGTAATAGCAAAATAAAAGGATCCTGTGAATTTCCATTGCCTTCCAGCACGATGAGGTTCCGACAACAGAATCACCCGTTCAATCTCGTCATAATCGTCATCGGTGAAGTTGTATTTCTTTTTCAGTTCGTCTCGTTTCTCTTCTAATATTTTCTTCCTGATGATTTCGGTCTCTGACTCCAGCGCGTCAAACACAGCGGCTCCTATAAGCAGGTACGAGAGCATACAGAGAATCAGAGAGAGAGTCCGAGTGTTCTGCGACATCATCCTCGCAAACTGAAGTACATGTCAAGTAGCAGGGCCCTTTTTCACAGTTCAGCAGGCTTAACCGTCACATCACAACCGTTGGAGAGTGGAAAACGTGTAACCACCTCTTACGAGACTTATTAAAAGTTTTGACAGAGAACAAAAACTTAAAAACAAAAGCACAAAAAATTGGGATGTTCAGTGGAGAGCTTTCACGCTGAAATGTTGACGCTCATTTAACGATGTTTCACAAGTTTAATTGAATTGACTGAGTTTCCTTCAAACCCTCGGTCATAAGGGCTAATGTGTGATGATGTTAAAAACAAAACATATTAAAGATATATTAGAGGTCTACTCTAACACAAGGTAGTGTAAAACACCATCGAATCGTAAAATAAAAAAGTCGAAGGAGCTACCCTTGGTGCTGAACAACGCTTGACGCTTTCAGTAAAGAACGATCAGTTTTTACATGATCACCTTTGCTAGACTTAATGTTTGCTGATCTGTTGGTAAACACAAACCTTTCGTTTTATTTGATTAAGTTTCCATCGCAAATACTATTCGTAGTTACAGATTTTCCAGCAGCGTTAAAACAGACTGAAGGGTGTGTTTGTTCTGTCTCTGCGGAAACAGCTGGTCTTTCAACACTCAATAATCTTGATTACTTCCACTTTTGAGGAGTCCAAGTGTGGCTTTTGCAGACTACACTCGGGTAATGTGTTACTCTGAATGATTTAAAGGTTGTCGGTGACCTTTACTAGGCACTCTTAGACTTGTAGTGATCAGTGGACCTCTCATTAGAAACAAAGGCAACTTGAGAGCGAAAAAAAGAGCCGAAGAGAGTTCGCACACTTCATTGCCTGTGTTTAATGAGCCCCACAGTGCAGACACTTAAATGTCATGATAAAACGGCATTAAACCCACACACTCCTTGAAACAATGAATGAACGGTGAACGGGAAAATGCGGAGAGGAAAATGGAAAAACTATTGTATTTGGACCAGCATTTATTTTTGTTGCATGTTTCACCAAGCACAGGATATTCCAGTTACAGCAGAGAAAGTTAGACAATGAAGTGCAGTGCCGATATTTTGTCTTTCATTCTGGTGACACTTATCAGTCTATGACACTGTGTCTGACAACAACATTCATTTATGATAAGCTGTGTATTTCTCACGTGCATCAGGAGCGCAGAAATCTTAGATAAGAGGCTATCTTTATGTGCATTCTTGTAAAAAAAAAAATATGACTCCTCTATAAAAGTTGTGTGCTGAGTAATTCCAGTAAGAGAAAATATTTTAATGACTGTTCTTTGAATAAGAGGAACACAGAGATTTGATTATTCTCTTTCCGGTAATTTAATATAGCACATTATACAACAAATGAGCCAATTAACTAAGAGTTTGAATATCCGTATCTTGGTAACAAACAAAATCGCACCATACTAATAATAAAATTTAGAGAAGCAAAGATGATACCCGTAAGGTGTAAAAAAGAAAAGAAAAAAAAAAACGATTTCATTGAAAAATATAGGCTAAGCCTCAAGACAAGTTCATTAAAGGACGTGAAATGACCACACTGATGATGAATGCATCCTTGTCCTCTGCAGTGTTCTCAGTTATCAGTCGTAGTGTTATCATATCTCTGTTCACCCGTGAGTCATCTCTCACAGGAAGGCATTAAACCCATAAGGTCTGGTTATTCAGTGTTCCAGACATCCAGATGACCACATATGTTGTATCAGAGAATATTTGCTATCATTACAACCAGACACGTCTTAATTTACTCTTCAGGGGAGAAAAGGCCTGTTGGAGCTAACATCGGGAACATATCTATATTTAATAAATGGACTGACAAAGGACCGAGAGCGATGTCTGAAATCTGAACAAACTTTAATTTGCTAGAGGGAATGATAACATTTTTTCCTCACAGGGAAAAGTATACAAAGAAGGACATTTATTTGGTTTCTGCAAGTCATTCTATTGTTTTGTAATAGTAACAGAGAAAGAGAGAGAGAGAGAGAGAGATATGGAGGGAGGCAGGGAGACCATAGAAACAAGATCCAGTTGGATGTCACATGGTACAAATGCCACACAGACACACTCTTGAACTTTACTGCTACTCTGTTTGGTGCACCATTGCTTGTTAAGCAAAAGGGCACAGAGGTAGGTCTTCCATTCCTGTGGGACCTGCCCTTAATTAAGGGTTTGTGACGAGGGCAGTGACCTGAGTAGCTACTTTACATTTAAAGCGATTTTACTTTTCCTTTCTCTGAGCCAGGCTATGTCTCTCCAAAAGTGGTATGAGCTCTAGAGAGTCGTGAGTTATTCAGATCAATGCTGACACACTTAAAAGATTAAACCAATAATCTTAAGCCCTGCTGTGTGCCACTGGTCCAGCTAAACACACCCTTTTCAGTTAATGTTCTGGTGCAGCACGGGAAGCCCAAAAGCAGTTTTAGAGAAGCTACAGACATGTTGGTCTGTATATCAGTCATCTACTGTTTTCCCTGGATAATGAGTCCACGTGCTTGAGACACCAGATTTCCAGATCAAAAATAAGCCTCTAATTAATGAAGTGAGGGCAAAAAGCAGTAGAGCCAGCCCTCCAGGAGCAGACTTGAGCAGCTCTGACACACAGAATATAAACCTGGTTTGGAGATATTTCGTTTAAACCTTTTGTTTCACACTTGTATGAATAGTGCTTTACAAAATGGATATTAACGAGGCATATTAAGAAAGTATCCCTGCAGAATTATGGCTAAGTGCCAGCACTGACCAGTGTGAAATTAACTCACAGAACTGGATATAAACCAGCAAAACGTTCATGTGTGTTTAGTAAAGACGAAACTTTACATAAACTTAAGCAAAATATGAAAAACAACACAGAAAATGTATCAACTCTTAAGCTGAAGCGCATTATGATGACCGTATCGAACCGTGTCGACTCATGTTACCCAGGTAACGTAAGACGGATATTGCTCTGAAGAGAGGTAATTATGTTTTCAATGTTTTGGTCAGCAGTCCTGCCCTTATCTTGTCTTTTTTTTTTTAACCTGATGTTGGGCTGTTTTATTTCTATAGGCCCTGCTGCTTTGCCTTACTTTAATTTGTTGGGTTTGGTTACTTGCTTTGCCTCATCCTGCTCTGAGGGGTATCTTTGTCATTCCTTTTTTTTGGTCTTAATTATTTATGTGTTATATTGCCTGTTGGTTATTGTTGACTTTTTCTGTGTTTTGTGTTTCTGAATGACATTCCCCTCTTTTTAAACTCTTGATCTTGAATGGTGAGGAGTTTTAGCTCTGTTCATCTAGCCCACTGACTGGGGTTGGTTCCATCAGTATCACTTTGTATTCTTTTCTTTTCATCTCTCTTGATTAAGTTCTGTTGTAGTAATTGGATTTTCATTTCTTCTTACCTTGTTTTCAGTTTTAACATTTTTTTTTTCTGTCAAGGCTCCTAAGTGAATGTTCTGCGGCTGCACCGGCAGGGCTGTATAATGCTTTCGTTCATTTACTGAGAAACCATTTTAAATGTATTTGTTCAAAATTACAGAAGCATGTTTGTGAAATTTCCCTGACTTTGAGCTTTTTCACTCGATTTGGTAGAAACTCAGACAACAACCTTCACATTACACACATCCTGAAGGGTCTGGGCGCATTGGGATTTCAGTACTACCAGGCTGACATCACTGAAAACGTGGAAGTCAAACAGATGAACATGCACAAAGCTCCCCAAAAAGAGCATATCCCATCAAACAGTGACAAGCCAGATGCTACAATTGCACATGATAACCATGAGGATGAATATCCAGGGTCAAACTCACACAATCTGTGCAGCAGAGTCCAGCTGACATAATCATGACATGTAGTTTCCCTGTGAAGATAACAGTGGAGAAAGATTGTTGTGGAGAAGTTGTTGATATGAGCAGATGTTCCATCAAAGCAAACTCAAGTGAATCAGGCCCAAGTATGTGACACCACAACAAATAAGCAACGGGGAACAAACACAACTCTAAGTCACTGTAATTACAGTTATAATTGCTAATGAAATTACTAGAATCTTACAGCAAGAGCATTCTCTGAAATCGCAGTGCTGTTTCCAATTTCTATGCAGGGTAAATATATTAGGGGGAAAAACATTTATGAGACACCAGATGAAATTGCTGACCCTGCCACAGAGATAAATGCAATATCAAGAAAAATATATATATATTTCTTTTTTTATTTAATATGATCATTTTTAAATATACAATATATTCATATTTGAATATATATATATATATATATATATATATATATATATATATATATATATATATATATATATATATATATACACACATAGTGCTGCTTGAAAGTTTGTGGACCCTTTAGAATTTTCTATATTTCTGCATAAATATGACCTAAAACATCATCAGATTGTCACACAAGTCCTAAAACTAGATAAAGAGAATCCAGTTAAACAAATGGGACAAAATACTACACTTGGTCATTTATTTATTGAGAAAACTGATCCAATGTTACATATCCGTGCCCATTTTAGCCCATTCCTCTGTTCTGTATGGAGGAATGATCTAAAATTCCTCCAAGATGATGTGCAGGACTGGTCAACAGGACCGGAAACGTGTAGTTGCAGTTATTGCTGTACAAGGGGGTCACACCAGATACTGAAAGCAAAGGTTTACATACTTTTTCCATACTTTCATACTTTTGCCACTCACAGATATGTAATATTGGATCATTTTCATATATATATAATCAGATATATGACTTTATTGTACATTTAAAAATGATCATATTAAATAAAAAGAGAATTATTTGAGCATCATTCCTAAATGTATTAATGTGAATGACTTAATCAATATTTTAATACATTTACTAAAACATCCTTGCTGCTATTTCAGTGCAACGGACAGAACAGGACACAGAGGATTATATGCAGAGGTCATTTTGGAGCAAACAGCAGTCTCCTCTACCTTCTCTGAAACTTTATGGTGAAGATGTGTGAGGACTAATGAAGGAGCCTCAAACCAAATGAACAAAGTTACACTGACAAATTAAAGTTGAAGATATAAGTAGTTTAGCACATGTTCAGTCAAAGCAAGTAGAGCAGAACATAGTTTTTAACACTGTATAGTCATGTGATTAATGAAACGATTATAATCCTTAAACCAAGCGCATTTTCCTAAATCATGACAGTGATTCCTCTTTTTGTTTTTGACACACATTTAACAGGCAAAAA
Organism: Chanos chanos; assembly: GCF_902362185.1. Lineage (NCBI taxonomy): Eukaryota > Metazoa > Chordata > Actinopteri > Gonorynchiformes > Chanidae > Chanos > Chanos chanos. The sequence goes on from NC_044500.1 coordinate 42,834,322, forward strand.
GGAGTGAAATTTGTTGGCATCACTGTTCTTTATATATACTATCATGTGCAACCCCATACTGGTGTAACTAACAGCACCTCATATCTGTATGTAGAGTCAAATACATTCTCAAAAAACTGCATATCAAATGTTGCCCCATCAAAATTTATTTTTTGGTCGACTTTTTGGGACCTCCCCTTCTGAGTAATAATAAGCACCAACTTTTATTAATGTTATCATGATGTTATCACAAGTCCAGTTCCATAAAAGAACTGGACTTGAACCCTCTGACAGAAATTTCACATTGTAATAGCGTATGTGAAATTAAAATTTAGGCAAACATATGAAGACCAACACAAAGAAATTAATTTGCTCTAAATATACCTTACAATGGCCAAGATGTCAGACTGAGCAGATGTAACAAATGTTGTATTTAACATGTACCATACTGATTTTATGTACAATAGTCAGATAGCATGGTCATGTCAATTATACAATGGAAGGTTCATGCAAACATTCATTCATTAGCCTAATTCACTCATTTGCTAAGCCCCTTATCCTAATTAGGGTCGCGGGGAGTGCTGGAGCCTATCCCAGCATTCACTGGGCAAAAGGCAGGGTAACACCATGGACAGGTCACCAGTGCATCACAGGGCAGACATACAAACAAACACATTCACACCCAGGGGCAATTCAGTATCCCCAATTTGCCTGACTTACATGTCCTTGGACTGTGGGAGGAAACCCACACACACACGGGAAGAACACGCACACACAGAAAGGACCCTGGCTGCCCGGGAAGCGAACCCAGGACCTTCTTGCTGTGTGAGGTGACAGCACTACCCACTGTGTCACTGTGCAGCCTCATGCACACATTTTAAAGATTAAATTCTGGATGTGTCGTTGTTGTTTTTCATGCAGTTTCCTCTGTTGTCCACAGGATGTCCCCGTTTGACAGACTGTTCCTCAACCTCAGATAGTTGGACCTTAATGCTGTTTACCCACATTTATTCATTTCATGACTTCTTAAGTCACAGGCAGCTTACTTTGAACACAGAACTACAGCACACACACACACACACACACACACACACTTTGCTTTGTTATAAGCATTCGTCACTGCATAAAATTTTAACATGCAGAAGTACTAAATGATAAAGTGATGGCTGGAGCTAAAAGCCAAGAGTCATAACTGCCCAGTGGGAAACGTGCCAGGGAGTATTCACACTGATTGGACGATTCTCGCTCGTATTTGCTTTATGGAATTGCTACTGGTAATGCTTTTGGTCGCTATTGTAATGTCTTCTATTTTAGACCTACATACGTAATAACTGTGGTGTTTGATAAAGTGCTGAGGTTGTGATTTTCCTTAATAGGCTAATTGTTGAATGAGAGTGAACAGGCAAGAACAAGCATTACAAAATGTGTCTTCAATACGAAATATCCTTCACCCAAATTCTAAAAATTCCGCATTTGGGCGTGGTACTGTATAACCATCAACTTTCAATTAAAACTAAATCCTCAAAGTTTTTACTTTCACTCTGCGTGACTTGTGGCAATTGACGTGGACACATCCAGAAACTCGTGAGATACTCAAATCAGCTCCGAGACAGTTGATAAAATTGAATTCCTAACGTTAAGGTATACTCTGTTTATGCCTTCTTACAGTAGCAGACCAAAAATACTCATTTCAGTTTCTGTTCTTGATATGGACCTGGTCGGACTGGTTTAGAAATCTACATCCTTTCGTTTCGTTTTGTTTAACTGGTGCGTAAGGAAACTTATCTGCTTTTTCTGGATGGCTTTCCAAAAAAACTCAAAAAACGACAGTAATAAGTCGGCAGACTCTTCAGATGAAAGCGACTCTGAGTGTGAATATGACTCCACCTGGGAGAATGAAGAAATTGATCGAACTAAGAGGGTAAGTTGGACACCAAGATTTAAACACTCGTCGGATGTTTTTATTCTACTTCACGCTGTAATTCATTAGGTAGAGCACCTATAATGTTATAGATAATAACCCAGTTGATTCTTTCGTCACTGTGTTCATACACTTAATCTAAGTTTGTATTGGAATGAATTCATTTTTCTTTTGCGAATGCTCTCAGGCCGTGAGTTTCTGGGTCTAAGACGTTGACTGGATTCACTCATCATGGTGGCATACACTGCATATAAACATTTAATTTTGCAGTCGAGGTGTTGAATAGGCTGAGTGGTCGGTGCTCGGCAGTCCACATTCTTCAGAAATTCACATGTACCAAGTTGCGCAGGGGCAAATTTGTGAATGCAGACTTTCAGTATTATAGCGAAAGCAACTTGATAAGCACCCTAATCATGTCATGGCGTTCATTAGAGAAAGATTTAACTTTCTGTTTTATACCCACCTCATCAGTCACGCAGGCGATGGAGTCGGAGGAACCTGCGTGCTGCAGAGGACATGTGGAATTACAGGCATAACTATCCTGTAAGTATGACTTCCGAAAGGAAATAGAAAATATTGTCAAATTTGTTGATGTGAGTCGGAGAGTCACGTGGTTAATTTCTCCTTTTTTGTACAAATGAAGCGTTTAATCTTGGTTCGGATTGTTCATTGAAATAGCCTAATGTTTCAAAGTTAAATGACTTTTTTCTTTGAGGGGATGTGACAAACATTATCTAATCAGTCTCATAACGTATATATTTGGTCTGCACTAGGATGTAAAATACACTGAAAGTCGCAAACAAATTCTAAAAGAAACTTGATGAATAACGCACTGAAAAAGATTGTCTATTTGTTAGGCATGTTTCGTCTTAATATACTGCGGCATTCCGCACTATCATTTAAATATGCAGCACTTCTAATCCAATGCTGTTTAAGTCTCTTGCTTTCCATTGTTTTGGTTTTTTCTCAGGGCAGGAAAATGGATAATGATCTTCAAGTAAGTACTTTTTGTTTGTTTGTTTTACTTTTCACCATATTTTATGACAGTGGTTTGTCATTCTTATTTTGCTAAACAAATGTCTTAAGAAATGTTAATGGTCCACCATCTTTCAGAACACGGATCAGCCTAACCTGCAGTTTTATCGAAACAAGAGACCATCTTCGCCAGATGGTATGGTGATCTAGGCATGTTCTGTCACTTACCAAATCAACGGACAAACAAAATACATATCTGATCATGTTCTCTGTTTTTAGGTGTTTACATTGATGGTTTTCACAACCAGTGGTGGGGTGATTATGACAAACTGGAGTGGGTTCATTCATACATTCAATGGTGAGAACTATATTATATACTTTAAAATGAGCAGTAATAGAGCTGACACTGTTGTCTTACCTCTGTTGTCTACCTCTCACCTCTGACATGTCTTATCTCTTACCTCTCCAAATTAAAAAAAAATGAAACCCTTAATCATTCCAGGCTGTTTCCTATCGAAGAAGATGGGATGAACTATAGTGCCTTTAAACTGACTAAAGCTGAAATCAAGGTTAGTTGGAGTAGAAATAAGAGAAAAAAAACACATCAGCTACAACTCATGTAAGAAATCTTGTATTCCCTCTTTTAAACTATTCAGTCAATAAAACACATTTTATGACACCTCATATATCTGATTATTATTCTTAAGTGCTGTTTTTGTTACTTTTATCTGTAGTTAAACATCTCTGATATATCTATGGAAGTTTAACTGTTTAAATTCAAGTTAAAGGTGAAGTTTAACTGTGTTTAACTGAGTTCTAGAATAATCATTAAAATTCAAAATGACACCATGAATTTTCAATCAAAAAATTTTGGTTCCTTTTACAGAGCTTCCAAAAAGATGAGGACGCAAAGGAAAGGCTTCTGAAATCCTATCAGATGATGCTGGACTTTTATGGCATAAAGCTGGTTGATGAGGAAACTGGGAAGGTGGAACGTGCAGACAACTGGGAGGACCGATTCGATAACCTTAACAGGTTTACATATCTCCATTTAGTTTTCACTCATTTACTGACAAAACCTTTTTAAATGCACTTGTTTAAAATTACAGAAGCCAGTTTGTGCCATTTCCCTGACTTTGGGCTTTTTCATTTGATTTGGTAGAAACACTAACAACAATCTTCGTATTACACACATCCTGAAGTGCCTGGGCACCCTGGGGTTTCAGCACTACCAGGCCCCACTGGTACGCTTCTTTCTAACGGAGACTCTTGTTAAGAAGACGCTTCCCAGAGTGAAGAGCAGTGTTCTAGACTACTTTATGTTTGCTGTCCTTGACAAAGATGAGCGCAGGGAACTCGTTAAATACGCATTCAAGAACTTTGAGCCTAAGGGAGACTTTGTGTGGTGTCCCAAGTGGATCCAGAAAAGGTTTCTGGAGGAATGTAATGAACATTCAGATGCAGCCAATGACAGCAGACATGACCACAGCTTGAATGAACATGTGACATTTACAAACGTTGGGTGTGCCATGGATTTCTCTGGAGGTAATACATTCAGTGGATCTCAACATACACCAATGGGAACTGATGAAACTTCTCCCCAAGGAGTTGGTATTAGCCAGTTTGGAGAAGAAACATCCAGTGAACATAATTCTCCATTAAATTAAGTTGTTGGTACGAGCCAAACAACTGAAGGAGATAGTGATAGTTCCCCAGTTCAAAATCAGGAATTAAAGAGTCTAGAGCCAGAGTGTGGAGATTCTAATATGACACACACAGCCAGTGGAAATTCAGAAAAGCAGCCAGTAACAGCTGCTCATGAAGACCCAAGTAGTAATGGTCAAAATAGATTTCATGTAAACGTCGAAAACAATACAGTGGCAAGCGGGGTAAAAGCTGAAAGTCAGACAACAATCAATGATAACGGAGGGAGCTTGGAGTCCCTGGAAGCCAACAAAAACGCTTTAGCCACTTATACACCAAGCAGTGTAGCCACTACTGAAAATTTAGAACGCACAACAGTTAGAAATGTTCAGTCTGACATGGATGGCACAGGAAGTAATACAACTGGTGAACCTCATGATCCATCCATACAAACTAATGACAATTCTCCCCAAGCACCTGGTACTAGTCGGTCTGAAGGGCAAACATCCAGTGAACACAATTCTCTATTAGGAGAAGTCGGGATAGATCAAAGCAAAACACCTGTAGAAACTAAGGGCCAGGGAGATGACAAAGGTAGAGATGATTCCCCAGTTAAAAATCAGGATTCAAAGAGTCAAGAGCCGGAATGCAGAGATTCCAACATGACACACAAAGCCAGTGAAAATTCAGGAAATCAACCGGTAACGGCTGCTCATGAAGCCACCCATAACTGTAGTGGACCTCAACCATGAAAACTGACAGAGTCTCTCCCCAAACAACTGAAGATACCCAAAAAGAGACACGAGCCAAAGACAGTGATGAAGCCATAGACATGGAGTCAAATTCAAACAAAGACACCCCTGGGAACACAGAAGTCAAACAGATGAATGTCCAAGAGGATAACCAAGAAGAGCCTGTCCAGGGCGTTTCCACACCTTTCGCCCAATGAACGCTGGGATAGGCTCCAGCATCCCCCACGACCCTAACTAGGGTAAGCAGCTTAGAAAACAAATGAATGAATCATAATTGTAACTTTTAGAGGGAACCTGAGCCTTATGACTTCTTGTCATGATGAAATATTAATATTGTTGAGACCTGTGCTTGCTAAATTGTTATATGCTATGAAACATATCTGTGTGTTAGAACAATGAGCATTTATTATGTGGAAGACAAGACCTCTGAGTGAACTTTGTGTCCGGACCACCTGGGGAGCAAATATCAAGTATCCTGTGCTCCATGAGGAAAGTTATCCTGTAAACCCCCACACATGTCATTGGACTTGTTTGACACACTGTATGAAAAAACTCTACACTCCCTTACCTCAGTGAGAACTGCGCTTCATCTCTGAGGTGTGCTTCTCCCATGCACATGTAATAAATACTGATTCATAATATCTCTATTGGTTGATTTTTCGGAGCTTAGCGACTCTCTTCCAGATAGAAGAATTTCACTCACAAAGAGACCACCAAAGATTTGAACGCTCCAGGCAAAATTCATCAGGGTGTAGAGGAAATATCCAGTAAGCATAATTGTCCACTGGAAAATGCCAGAAATCCAAGCCAAACAGTTGAAGGAACTAAGACCCAGGAGGCTAACAGCAAGACTGAGACCCAGGAAGCTAATAAAAAAACCCATAGTCAGTCACACACACACACCACACAACAATGTCAACTCTGAGTCACTGTAATCACAGTTATAATTGCTACTAATGAAATTGCTAGAAGTCTTAAACAGCATTTCCTCAAATTGTGATGCTGTTTCCACTTTCTGGGTAGCGTAAATATTTTAAAGGGGGGGGGGGGTCATTTATGAGAGACTAGATGAAATTGTAGACACTGCCACACAGATTAAATATAATATCAAAAATAACTTATAACCTTCAAATATATGAATCTACTGTACATGTAAAAATGATCACATTAAATAAAAACAAATTATTTGTGCATCATTATTAAATGTATTAATGTGAATGACTTAATCAATATTTTAATACATTTACCAAAACATCCATGCTGCTATTTCAGTGCAACGGACAGAACAGGACACAGAGGATTATATGCAGAGGTCATTTTGGAGCAAACAGCAGTCTCCTCTACCTTCTCTGAAACTTTATGGTGAAGATGTGTGAGGGGTAATGAAAGAGCCTCAAACCAAATGAACAAAGTTACACTGACAAATTAAAGTTGCTGATATGAGCAGTTCAGCACATGTTCAGTCAAAGCAAGTAGAGCAGAATCAAGCACAAACCTCTGAAACCACAACGGTAAAGAAATATAAGCAATATCTTAAAGGAGAGGAAATAACATAGTCTTTAACACTATATAGTTATGATAATAGGATGAGGAGCTCAGACACCCGGGAGGAGCTCGGAGTAGAGCTGCTGCTCCTCCGCATTGAAAGGAGTCATTTGAGGTGGTTCGGGCACCTAGTCAGGATGCCTCCTGGGCGCCTCCCTGTGGAGGTGTTCTGAGCACAACCAACTGAGAGGAGACCCCGGGGCAGACCCAGGACACGTTGGGAGAATTATATACCCCGGCTGGCCTGGGAATGCCTTGGGATCCCCCAGGAGGAGCAGGTGGATGTAGCCGGGGAAAAGGATGTCTGGGCTACCCTCCTTACCCTGCTGCCACCGCGACCCGTGCCAGATAAGCGGCAGAAAATGGATGGATGGAGTTATAAGATTAATGAAATTTATATAATCCTTAAAACAAGCGCATTTTCCTAAATCATGGTAGTGCTTCCTCTTTCAGTGCTTGACGAATATTTTAAGGGAAAAAATGAATGAAATATCGACAATGATATCTTGAAATATACCTATTTCCAATGGGAAAAGGGCCAGTCTGCAAATTTTCCTTCAAATAAAGACAGAAAAACCCAACGTGAATCAAAATTAACATGTATTTATACTAAAGTCATACAAAAGTGACCACAACAGATTTAGGAGTAGTTTTTTCTAGATTTACAATAATACTGTAAATCATGAATCGGCCCATAAATACAGTCTCCTGTGGCTTAATGCTTAGAGAAGCAGGCTTGCCGGGGTTCAATCCCCAGTTCCAGCAGGAACGATGAGGGGGAGTGGTTGAACTTAACCCCATCTAAATCTTGAAAAACTACTCACTTCTAAATGCTTTGGGGTCACTTTTGTATGGCTTGGCCCTTTTCCCATTGGAAATAGGTATATTTCAAGATATCATTGTGAAGGTCACGAAAGCAAAGTCTCAACGGAATAATAGCCATATTCTATACTTTTTAGGCATAAGCAAACGTGTTGTCGCTGGTTTTCGTGCAGTTTCTTCTGTTGTCCACAGGATGTCCCCATTTCACAGACGTTCCCTCTGCATCAGACAGTTGTACCTTATTGCTGTCTACCTACATTCATTCATCTCATGAATTCTAAGTTACAGGTAATTTACTCACAAACACAGTACTACAGCACACACAAAATTTGCTTTGCTTATAAGCACTCATTACAGCATAAACTCCTGTTTTTACATGTAGAATAATTAAAATATAAAGTGATAGGTGGGGCCAAACTCCGGCCAAGAGTCATAACTGTCCAGTGGAAGATGTGTTAGCGAGTATTTGTACTGATTGGACAATGTTCGTTTGCACTTGCTCTATGAAAATAGCCTTTTGGTTGGTTTCTTTTGGTTGGTTTGTTTTGGTTGTTACTAAGTTCTGCATTTTATATCTGTAATCATTGTCGTGTTTGACAAAGCGCTTTGGATGTCTACGTGTGACTGTCTTTAATAGACTAATTGTTAAATGCAAAAACGAGCATTATAAAATGTGACTTCAATACGAAATATCCTTGACCAGAATAAAAAAAAAAAATCGCATTTGGGCGTGGTCTAACCATCAACTTTCAATTTAACGTAAATCCTCAAAGTTTTTACTTTCACTCTGAGTGAATTGTGGCATCGAGATACTCGAATCAGCTTCGAGACATTTGACTGAATTGAATTACTAACCTTAAGGTCCACTGTGTTAATTGATTGTTACAGTAGCTGACCAAAAATACTGATTTAAGTTTCTGTTCCGGGGAAAGACATGGACCTGGTCCGACTAGTCTCGAAACCTATACGTTTTCCTTTCGTTTTGTTTAGCTGGTGCGTAAGGAAACTGATCTGCTTTTTCTGGATGGCTTTCCAAAAAAACTCAAAAAACGACAGTAATAAGTCGGCAGACTCTTCAGATGAAAGCGATTCTGAGTGTGAATATGACTCCACCTGGGAGAATGAAGAAATTGATCGAACTAAGAGGGTAAGTTGGACACCAAGATTTAAACACTCGTCGGATGTTTTTATTCTACTTCATGCTGTAATTCGTAAGGCAGAGCACCTATAATGTTGTAAATAACCCAGTTGATTCTTTCGTCACTGTGTTCATACACTGAATCTAAGTTTGTACTGGAATGAATTCATTTTTCTTTTGCGAATGCTCTCAGGCCTTGAGTTTCTGTGTCTAAGACGTTGACTGGATTCATTGATAATGGTGGCATACATTGCATGTAATCATTTAATTTTGCAGTCGAGGTGTGGAATAGGCTATGAGTGGTCGGTGCTTGGCAGTCCACATTCTTTAGAAATTCACATGTGCCGAGTTGCGCAGGGGCAAAGTTGTGAATTCAGGCATTCAAAATTATGGCGAAAGCAACTTCTCAAGCACACTAATCATGTCATTGCGTTCATTAGAGAGAGATTTAACTTTCTGTTTTATACCCACCTCATCAGTCACGCAGGCGATGGAGTCGGAGGAACCTTCGCGCTGCAGAGGACATGTGGAATTACAGGCATAACTATCCTGTAAGTATGACTTCCGAAAGGAAATAGAAAATATTGTCAAATTTGTTGATGTGAGTCGGAGAGTCATGTGGTTAATTTCTCCCTTTTTTGTACAAATGAAGCGTTTAATCTTGGTTCGGATTGTTCATTGAAATAGCCTAATGTTTCAAAGTTAGATGACTTTTTTCTTTGAGGGGATGTGACAAACATTATCTAATCAGTCTCAAAACGTATATCTTTGTTCTGCGCTGGGATGTAAAATACACTGAAAGTCACGAACAAATTCTAAAAGAAACTTGACGAATAACGCACTGAAAAAGATTGGGTATTTGTTAGGCATGTTTCTTCTTAATATACTGCGGCATTCCGCACTATCAATTAAATATGCAACACTTTTAAGCCAATGCTGTATAAGTCTCTTGCTTTCCATTGTTTTTGGTTTTTCTCAGGGCAGGAAAATGGATAATGATCTTCAAGTAAGTACTTTTTGTTTGTTTGTTTTACTTTTCACCATATTTTATGACAGTAGTTTGTCATTCTTATTTTGCTAAACAAATGTCTTAAGAAATGTTAATGGTCCACCATCTTTCAGAACACAGATCAGCCTAACCTGCAGTTTTATCGCAACAAGAGACCATCTTCGCCTGATGGTATGGTGATCTAGGCATGTTCTGTCACTTACAAAATTAACAGACAAACAAAATACATATCTGATCCTGTTCTCTGTTTCCAGGTGTTTACATTGATGATTTTCACAACCAGTGGTCGGGTGATTATGACAAACTGGAGTGGGTTCACTCATACATTCAATGGTGAGAACTATATTATATATTTTAAAATGAGCAGTAATAGAGCTGACACTGTTGTCTTACCTCTGTAGTCTACCTCTCTCCTCTGACATGTCTTATCTCTTACCTCTCCAAATTAAAAAAAATGAAACCCTTAATCATTCCAGGCTGTTTCCTATCGAAGAAGATGGGATGAACTATAGCGCCTTTAAACTGACTAAAGCTGAAATCAAGGTTAGTTGGAGTAGAAATAAGAGAAAAAAAACACATCAGCTACAACTCATGTAAGAAATCTTGTATTCCCTCTTTTAAACTATTCAGTCAATAAAACACATTTTATGACATCTCATATATCTGATTATTATTTTTAAGCGCTGTTTTTGTTACTTTTATTTGTAGTTAAACAGCTCTGATATATCTATGGAAGTTTAACTGTTTAAATTCAAGTTAAAGGTGAAGTTTAACTGTGTTTAACTGAGTTCTGGAATAATCATTAAAATTCAAAATGACACCATGAATTTTCAATCAAAAAATTTTGGTTCCTTTTACAGAGCTTCCAAAAAGATGAGGACGCAAAGAGAAGGCTTCTGAAATCCTATCAGATGATGCTGGACTTTTATGGCATAAAGCTGGTTGATGGGAAAACTGGGAAGGTGAAACGTGCAGACAACTGGGAGGACCGATTCGATAACCTTAACAGGTTTACATATCTCCATTTAGTTTTCACTCATTCACTGACAAAACCTTTTTAAATGCACTTGTTCAAAATTACAGAAGCCTGTTTGTGCCATTTCCCTGACTTTGGGCTTTTTCATTTGATTTGGTAGAAACACTCACAACAACCTTCGTATTACACGCATCCTGAAGTGCCTGGGCACCCTGGGGTTTCAGCACTACCAGGCCCCACTGGTACGCTTCTTTCTAACGGAGACTCTTGTTAAGAAGACGCTTCCCAGAGTGAAGAGCAGTGTTCTAGACTACTTTATGTTTGCTGTCCTTGACAAAGATGAGCGCAGGGAACTCGTTAAATACGCATTCATGAACTTTGAGCCTAAGGAAGACTTTGTGTGGTGTCCCAAGTGGATCCAGAAAAGGTTTCTGGAGGAATGTAATGAACATTCAGATGCAGCCAAAGACAGCAGACATGACCACAGCTTGAATGAACATGTGACATTTACAAACGTTGGGTGTGCCATGGATTTCTCTGGAGGTAATACATTCAGTGGATCTCAACATACACCAATGGGAACTGATAAAGCTCCTCCCCAAGGAGTCAGTATTAGCCAGTTTGGAGAAGAAACATCCAATGAACATAATTCTCCATTAAATGAAGTTGTTGGTACAAGCCAAACAACTGAAGGAGATAGTGATAGTTCCCCAGTTCAAAATCAGGAATTAAAGAGTCTAGAGCCAGAGTGTGGAGATTCTAATATGACACACACAGCCAGTGGAAATTCAGAAAAGCAGCCAGTAACAGCTGCTCGTGAAGACCCAAGTAGTAATGGTCAAAATGGATTTCATGTAAATGTCGGAAACAATACAGTGGCAAGCGGGGTAAAGGCTGAAAATCAGACAACAATCAATGATAACGGAGGGAGCTCGGAGACCCTGGAAGCCAACAAAAACGCTTTAGTCACTTATACACCAAGCAGTGTAGCCACTACTGAAAATTTAGAACGCACAACAGTTAGAAATGTTCAGTCTGACATGGATGGCACAGGAAGTAATACAACTGGTGAACCTCATGATCCATCCATACAAACTAATGACAGTTCTCCCCAAGCACCTGGTACTAGTCAGTCTGAAGGGCAAACATCCAGTGAACACAATTCTCTATTAGGAGAAGTCAGGAAAGATCAAAGCAAAATACCTGCAGAAACTAAGGGCCAGGGAGATGACAAAGGTAGTGATGATTCCCCAGTTAAAAATCAGGATTCAAAGAGTCAAGAGCCAGAATGCAGAGATTCCAACATGACACACGAAGCCAGTGAAAATTCAGGAAATCAACCGGTAACAGCTGCTCATGAAGCCACCCATAACTGTAGTGGACCTCAAGATACAACCATGAAAACTGACAGAGAGTCTCCCCAAACAACTGAAGATACCCAAAAAGAGACACGAGCCAAAGACAGTGATGAAGCCATGGACATAGAGTCCAATTCAAACAAAGACACCCCTGGGAACACAGAAGTCAACCAGATGAATGTCCAAGAGGATATCCAAGAGGAGTCTGTCCAATCAAATAAGGCCACGTCAGAAGCAGAAGGTGCCACTGAGGAGGACAACGCTGGGTCAGACACATGCAATCAAAACACCAAGCCACCTTGTCATGATAATAGTGCAGAAAAAAATGAAACTGGTGTGAGCAGCGCATCAAATGCTCCACAAGAGTTAATCCAACTGAATCAAGGCCAGACATTTACAACCACAGCAAATGAGGTGTGTGAAGAAACAACGCAATTTTAAAGCAGTATACAGTCATAGTCACTACTAATGAAATTTCCTTGAGTCTTGAACCTCATAGAAACTTCACAGAAGTATTTTCTCAATTCATGGTGCTGTTCCCCCTTTTTTGTGGGCTAGATATTTTGGAGGAGAAAAAAACCCCCAAAACAAATAGACATCAGTGTGGAGTCAGTCAAATGTATGATTCCATGGCATATGGAAGAAATCATTGCATAACTAAGGATCCCAAATTTGCTTATATATTGATAGATCAATAAATGTAAATTTTCCAGAAGTGATACAGTGAAGAGTCTGTAAATTGCTGTAAGTCATGATACCGTTTGTTTTTGTGTGTGTTTGGGATAAATATTTGTATAAATATTTATATTACAAAATGAAACAGAACTTACGACATTACTGTTCACATTACCTCAGAAAATATCAGCTAGATATATAATTCTGTGATTCTGTGAGTATGGGAAACACAATAAATTTAATATTTCCTGAAAATATTACTGTTATACTGTGTTTCTATAGTACAAAAAAAAACAACAGCCAGATTATATTATGCTGACCGCATACTGGAGTATCCAGTGGTTCTTAAAAGTTCTGTGAATGGGGTTACATAAACTTCAACAAATGTCTCATGTCACTTTATAAGAAGTGTTATATTTTCTTTGTGGAACTTGTGTAGGCTCTGCTCTGAATAATAACAATGCACCAGCATGGACCAACATGTTAAATAACAAAACTGGACCTGGAACACCTGCTTAAAGGTTCTTTTTTTTTTTTTTTTTTGGCCATGGCTCAAGCGTCGCATCAGCTGCTTCAAACTTGTTAGTTGTCTAAGCAAAAAAACACACAAGTAAGGTGTATGAAGTTATAGAGATGGGTTTATATTTGAAAATGAGGTTTGACCAAGAAATTAAAAAAAAAAAAAATTGGAAAGGTTCAGAGGACAACAGCCAATAAGCGACAATATACTACTGATACAACTGTTGAAATAACAAGCATATATCACACAATGACCTCATTCATGTTTCTTATCTCACATGTATCTATTAAAGCTATATGGCTTCTGATTTCCCTACTTAGAAAATGTAGTTAAAAACAAACCTGTATATACACAAAATACGTACATATTTACATGACTTCTTTGTTCTAATATGTGAAAGTATTTCATGTCATTTAAAAGGTATTGCAAAAGGAGTGGGTACAGTATTGTGGTATGACAAAATCACCTCTCAAACAAACTGAAATTATATAAAGACCTGTTACTTTCAATATAATAAAAGCATAAACTATGGAGCAAGAGGAAGGGGAGCTACAAAAATTAGACCATCAGTTTACATGACTTGGGTACTTTCAAATTCAAGCGATTCATAGAAATAACCATTGAGAATCATACATTATAATTTTTCAGTCAGACATGAAGTCAGTTAGCCATGAGTAAATTTGCTCATAAATGTGAAGGAAATGTGAGGAAAAAAACATTAGGACGTGTTCTTCTCAGTGGCAGTCTCTGTTTCGGAGGACTTCTCATTGTCCTTTTGATTCTCGGTCTTACTGTCTTTTTTGTCTTCTCTCCTGTCTTTGCTCCTGCTCCTTTCTCGTCTGTCTCTATCCCTGTCTCGGTCTCTACCTCTGTCTCGATCTTTACCGCGCTCTCGATCACGGCTCCGTGACCGATCTCGCCTCCTGTCCCTGCTGTCGCGGTCTCTGTCACGTTCTCGATCGCGGTCCCGATCTCTATCCCTGTTCTTTCCCCTGTCTCGATCATGGTCTTTCCTGTCCGAGTCCCGCTCTCTTCCTCTTTCTCTGTCTCGTTCTCTGTCTCTCTCCCTGTCCCTGTCTCTGTCTCTCCTCTTTTCTCCATCTCCATGTCTGTCTACCTCTCGGCCCCGGCTGCGATCCCTCTCTCGGTCTCTCTCTCTGCTGCGATCCCAATCACGCTCCCTGCTCCAGCGCTTTCCTTGACCTCTGTCCCATGGTCTGCCTCCATGAGGCCCATCTCGGTCTCTCTCCCTCCTCCTGTCTTCAGACAAATCCCGCTGTCTCTCCTCGGACAGTCTTGAGGTGCCCTGAAGACCATCTCGGTCACGTGGGCCACTGTCAAATCTGCTCGACCTATCTCCGCTGTTCCGTGGCTCAGAGTCATCCCTTGTGGAACTGCTCCTCCTTCTCATTTCCGGAGAATGCCTTCGCCAGTGGTCATCCCGATGGGAATCTGGGCTGTGCCCCCCCATGCGACCTCCTATTGGGATGGGACCCTCCGGAGGAGTTGGGAGAAGAGGTCCAGTATGTCGCACCGGTCTTATATCAGCTGAATGGTCATCATAGTGATACCGTGAAGACTGCCCACCTGAGCTGCTATCAGAGAAATGTCCTGGTGGTGGCCCTCTTGGTCCACCAAACTGCTGTGGTGGTGGCCCCCTGTGGGCTTGAGGCCCCCTTGAGTCTTCATAAGACCCTCTATGTTGGGGTGAACCATGGAACTGGTTAGGAGGTGGAAACCTCTGTCCTGACATTTCTCCAGGACCAGGTGGACCTCTTCGCCCATCGTAGTGATTCGGTGGAGGTCCCCTAAAGGCAGCACCTTGAGTTGACCCCTGGTTGTCTCTGTACATATGTGGGGCATTTTGTCCTTGGTGTTGTTCCATCCCCTGCTGATAGGGCCTTCCACCATCAGTGTCATACTGATCACCTGGCCCTCTTTCTGACAATGGATTTGGAGGTCCATGATCTCCGATAAGATGAGGAGGAGGTGGGCCTCTTGGTCCAGTAAAGTGGGATGGTGGCAGCACCCTGTTATCAAAATGGCCTGGGGGAGGCCCTGGAAATGGTGGAGGTGGCCCTCTGGATCCAAAGATGAATGGAGGTGGTGGTCCATTAAACCTTGGCCCATCAAAGGTAGGAGGTGGAGGACCAGGAGGTGGAGGACCAGGAGGAGGGCCTCTCTGTCCAATGTGCTGGGGAGGTGTTGACCCCATAGAACCATCAAATATTTGAGGTGGAGGGCCTCTCTGGCTCATAGGTGGGAAGGGAGGGGGACCTCTTGGTCCAACCATTGGTGGAGGCGGAGGGCCTCTTGGACCATCAAACTGTTGATTGTTTCCCCACTGATTCTGGTAGGGTTGATATGGCCCTGGGGCCCCATACTGGGACGGATCTGTTTCGGCAATAGGTGGAGGACCTTGCATTGGAGGGGGAATCTGTATTGGGGGTGGACCCTGCATTGGAGGAGGCCCTTGTATAGGTGGAGGAACATGAATGGGTGGTGGTGGGCCCTGCATGGATGGTGGTCCCTGCATAGGGGGTGGACCATGCATAGGTGGTGGTCCTATTGGAGGAGGGAAATTCATTGGTGGTGGAATTTCCTGTGGGTTCCTGTAATCTGTCTCAGAGTTTCCCACTCCAGTGTGAGGCATGTGTGAGGTCTGAGAGTCCAAATAGGAGGAGGTGACCTGTGTGACATCTTGAGACATGCCAGAAGGCCCAGAGGACACTGGTGGGGTGCTGACTGAGGGAATGCTGTAGTATGGGGTTTCAGATGAAGCTGAATCCTTAGATTGCACAACTATTGGAATTTCCTCTGCTTTTAAAATGCTTGCAGAATTAGGCCAAACGTCGTAACTTTTACTTTCAGATTCAATGATGGGATTATCAGTCTCTTTAGACTTCACCTTTGAACCTGCATCCATGTAACTGTCCTCCAGTTCAGGATCTATCTTCTCTCCCAGTAACGGAATAGCAACCTCCGTTGTGTCTGAGTCCAAGAAAGGCGGGAGATCAGTCTTTGCTTCTTCTTCTGTCTGTTTAATTTCTGGCTGTAAGATGGCGGGTTCAGATGGTTTGGAATCTACAGCAACAGTGGGTTGTGACTGTTGAGAGTCTACAGTTGCTGCTGGCTGAGGTGGTGGTGTGTCTGTGCTCGCAGCATTTTGCAATGGTGACATTTCGACAGTAGCAGTAGGCACTTCTTCTTTCTCTACAGAATCGGTTGTTTGTCTGCGACCCGCTGCTGCTTGTCTAGGGTCTCTGCTCTGCCTTGGATCTCTTCTCTGATTGATAACTGGGGCCGCATTACTTTTTGCCACAAGCTCTTCCACCTTTTTACCAAGCTGCAGCAACTGGCTATTTGCAAGAAGCGATTTGGCGGGTTGCGAAATAAAAGTTTCAGGGACAGAGAGTGGCATGGATAATGTTCCAGTAGGCAGTTGACGCATGGATTCCTCCTGTTCCTCTAGCTGACGCTTCTGTTCCTCTATTTGTTTATTGAGGTCCTCCAGCATTTTTTGTTGCTCAGTTAGAGATGAACCTCCAGCAGTGCTTTTAGACTGACCTGACGCATCAACCCTCACCTCGTCAAAAATGGAGTCATCTTCAGGATCATAGGCCACATCATCCAACCCTTTAGCTGTGACTTCTGTTTGCTTGCTAGCCACAGCTTCTTTTGCAGTATCGAAGCGCTTCTCCGTTCCAAAGCCCACAGTTGGATCATATTCCTCCTCAGGGTCATAAGGTCTGTCATCTTCTGCCTCTTCAACTTGCTTGCCCTTAGAAATCTGCCCAAACTGCTGGACTATCGGGTCCAGCATGGGGACAGAAGGCATTGAGACATCACTTGCACCAGGCTCTGAGGGAGAGAGTGAGGCCTCAGAGTCCTGTTTCTTCTTACCAAACAGGGTTTTTAGAATGGTCTGAAGTGGAGAAGCGACTGCAGGTGCTGCTGCAGCAGCTGAGGAAGACGGAGAATCTTTGCCTGTACTTGTGGTGGTGGTGGGCGCCTTGACAGAGGACAGGAGAGATAACACTGATGATGCAGAAAACGAACTTGAGGTCTCTGAGGAGCTAAGGGGAGGTGGAGATCCTGGAGGTGTAGTGCTCATCATTGTCTCCAGGCTAGAACGAATCGCTTTTTCCTGTTTCACTTCAGCTTTGACAGGGTTTGGTTTAGGAAGGCCCGTATCATCTGGATCCCTGGCCTGAATTTTGGAACGTTTCTCTTCACCCTCTAGAGGAGCTCCTGACCGCTTCTTGTCTTTCTGACATATTACTAGCCCAAGAAGGAGGTTAGGACGAGCTGGTTCAAGACCTGTGATTAAAAAATAAATAAGGCCTGTGTCAAAATACAAATAAATAATCCATCATATAAAATATAAGTTCATGTGCAATGGATCTCAGACATGGACCTGAGACATGCTTCTCTTGACAAAGGATGAAATGAGAGCTTGACCAAAACAATGCCTATATGTGAAACATTATGAATTCTGTTCAGCACATTTTCTCATGTTATTTGTGTCGCATTCTTGATCAATTAAAAAACAAATCCTTCAAATACACAGTAACAGTAAGGTCAAGTCTATCCTCAGATTTGTGCCCTACACCAACACATACTCCTTTATTTAATCTATATAGAGGAACAGCAGGTAAATATGTAATGCACTGAACAAAAAAAACATCAAGTCTACATGCTGAATTTTGTTACAGGCTAACAATCACTTGACAACAAATGGTATTCTGCTGGGTGAACAATGGTTGAGATATGCTATGCTATGACAGTTGAAGTTAATCTCCTCTTGTGAGTCTTCAACATGAACTCTCACAACTTCTGATCAAGAACTGTCAACAAGACTCCATATTACATTAATGACATCACACTCTTGGTCCCTCTTTTATGCACACTACATGAGTTGTCTCCATTGAAATGTGACAGAGGGTTTAAAAATGATTCCATCAAATCTATTTCCGAACTATAATCAGGTCTCGTTTGCAGTACAGCAGGTCAACATGCAAACAGTCTGCTAGCAGAGGTTTGTGGTGACTCTAGTCACAGGTTCCTTCTCAGCAGCAGCATGTTCAGATTCATCTCCTCTTTCTCTTGAAGACGGCGTCCTACAAGTAACTTACCATCACTTATCCCTCAGGTTAGGGCAAGACTTAGTGATGCTGGATAGCAGGGGTCAGCAATGCAGACTGTGTTCACTTTCCGTCCACTCTCAACACGTCCAGGTCACCAACACAAGTGCAACCTCTGACAACTGAGTCTTTTCCCATATTCTTAATTTAAATATATCTTTTATTCTGTTTACTTTTATTTATTTTTTTAACTATTCTTGTGGCAGAGTGCGAACTTCATGTATATGCATTATTGTGAATTGGTCGTTTTCATATAGAAAACTGTCGAACGGTTCTCACAGAGAGGGTATGTCCTTCAAACAGAAGGTTGAGACCAAGATATCTAAGACTACACCATCTTTAGAAGCAAAATAAGTTTTATTAAACAGACTTACGATACATTGTTTAAAAATACAGACAGGATGAAAATATCCCATGAGGGGAATGCACACGTTGACAATGATGTTTTCTGATGAAAGGCAAATGGTTTAAGCAACAGTTCAACAGACCACACACTACTTTGTTTGAACAAGCTCTCATTTCATACAATGGAAACACATCAAGAAAAACAAGGTATTATTACAGATATTCAATACTTACCTTGTGTTTCCTCAAGAGACACTGAGTTACACAATTTTCATATAAAATTGTCTTTGACGTGTGAATGCCTTAAGTGTTAGTTTAGCATAACTGCATGTCATACATGAAACTCTGACCTGACAATGCGGTATCTCCTGGCACATGCTTACCTGGCCCATCAAAGGGTAAGAGTTTGGAGGGTAGCGGATCCTTGGAGCTCAGTGGGATAAGGTATAGATCTTTGATGCGGCGGTTGTTGTTGGCCACTACACCAAAGCGTTTGCGGCTGCTGAAATAAGAAAAGAGAGAGACATATGCCACCTCCTCTTCTTCTGTCGCAGGATGGAAACGGATGAGGCAGAGCTCCTGGAGGAGGCAAAGAGGGCACACAGAGACCGGATGAGTTCTGTATAGCACTATCATATTGTGTTTCAGTCAGGGTTTAATAGTCATTCTATTCTTGCATACTTTTGAAAGCGACGTCTTCAGTTTGCCAACATAGTCCCACACCGTGTTTGGAGATATTCTGCCCCCAATATGGATGGTGTCAGGCAAATCCTGAGAAATCAGAGGGTATTTCATTTTTTCAACAACTTACGATTAAAATATCTAAAATTCATAATAGACAGGTTTAGTTGTTAAAACAAAACATTCTTGCAAATGCATCTGAGACAAAACCAACCTCTTTCAGATGCTCAAAAGACCCAGAAACCAAGTAGGCTTTTGTCACAAATTTGGCAACAGTATGCATGTTAATGAATCCTTTCCACATCATCTCTTGTCCGGATAGGAACAAGGCGGTCTCACCCTCTGGTTGAGATGGAGTTTCTGCCACACTGTAATGACATAAAATGTATAAAATCACACCTGTGCCGCCAGTTTACGGTGACCGAAGACTTTCCAAAATATCTCAGAGCAGTTTGATCATCCTGGATGTCCACAGACAAACCTAACCAAAAAACTGACACAAATACTCTACTCTAGAGATAACCGTAGAGGCCTTGCTAACCCAGAACTTTTAGATTATGACTGCAACAAAACTGTCTGGATGGTAGATATTCAGGAGAAGCCACTACTGAGGAATGCTCAGAGTGTTAATATAAGCCTTTTATCAGGAGCAGAGTCAGGAGTACTAATAACAGGCTTGAATCAGGAGCGGAATCAGGATCGCTCATAAAAGGCTTAAATCAGGAGCGGCGAAAGGCCTGACAAAAGCAGCTTGGCTGAGAGTCCTTACCAATTTGTAGGATGATTCTGACTAAAACTACGTAATACAATATAGGAACATTTTCTGGCACAGCTAAACACTGAAGAGTGAAGAGTCAGCACCTGACTGTGTTGGCGCTGTACTGTCGCACATCTGGAGAGGGAGTCGGTTTCTGCAAGACAGACCTGGGGGCAGATGTGGGAGCCGGAGGTGGCATGGGCATGGATCCCTTCACGCCCACCACTGGAGGTTCCATATATACAGGGGCACTGACCTCAGGACCAACTTGAGAAACAGCGACAGCAGAGCGGTGCCCAGCAGTGCGCGGGTCTCTACGTGTGATAGTAACGGATGAAACCGCTGGCGCTACAGCAGGAGCTGGAGTTTGCTGCGCCGGTAATACATTGCTGGTATCTTCCACGGCAGCCACTGGTGCAGGCCCAGCCATCTCAGGGGCAGAGTGAGAGACTGGGGGCCATTCATTTGTGGGAGGCTTTGAAGGCTGTGGCTCAGGCTTGGGTTTTACAGGCTCTGTTTTTTTAGGGATAGTGTACTTGGGTTTTTTTGGCGCCGGCTCATCTTCAGCAGACTTCTGACCTGGAAACGAGCAGCAAAAGACAAGCAGTCAAACTAACGGAGTCTCCTACTGACTTTCAGGATGTGATCGTGTCATAGAAACCAACCGTATTCAAACACGCTAGAGTTCTATGCGCCAATCTTGATTTGATTTCCTGCCCTGAAGATGGTGGTGCTTGATATCAAAATGGTTACAGATAAACCAACTACCATAGATTAGATTTCTTACTTGACATAAAACCAGTTGCCCTCTGTGTTATACAATGCATCAACAAGGAAATTTACTTGCTGTTCAAAACGTTACAGATAATGGCTTACCATAACTTTTTCTGCTTGATACAGAAATTGTTGTCTTTTGTATTTTTCACAGGGCATTCTGATTTAAACTAGTTGCATCTGGTGCAGATCGAGCAGTTTCGTTTTAAATTTCTGCTTTATTTTGTGTTTTTTTGTTTGTTTTTTTTTACCTGTACAGATCTTGCAGTTCAGATCAAAGAGATGTGCCCTGTGCTGTGCAGTGGTATCCTTCAGCATGTTGCTTAAGATGTCTGGCATTGCACTAGTCTTTGCAGCAGTGTTGGATGCAGGAGCAGAGGTGGAGACCTGGGTGGAGGAAGAGGAACGAGACTCCTCCTGGTCCTAAAATGAGACAGGGATACACAGCAACCCCCTTCCATAAGTCACAACACACACCACACCATTTCAAGTAACTTACGTTGCACGTGAAATTTCCACACCTAATACACAGATTCTGTGTTCTCCCACTTTTAGCTAATTACTGCACTTTCAGAATGCTATCAATGGGTTCAGAATGTATTTAGGTAAGTTTGCCTTGTTTTTCACGACAACATTTGGCAGGCCATCACAGGCATTGATTTGGAAATGACAGTAAGTGGCAGATCAGCAGAGAAAGCGCAATAAGTAGTTTTAAATTCTAAGCAGCGTAAAGCAAGTAACATCACGCAGAATATAAGGAGAAATACAAGAGAGCTTAGGCAAAGTGAAAGAGACAAAGGTTGATAAACATAGGACCAGCTGTGAATTACAAAAGAGTGCTTTAGGGGGGGAAAAAGTGAGAAAGAGAAAGAGCCATGCCACCACTTACTGCTGAAGAAACTATGCCAGGAGAATGGGAGGTGGCAGGAATACATACATCTCCATCAGACATAGGAGGAGCCTCCTCCATGTCCATGTCAGTGGCCGCAACCTCCTGTTTGGTGCCTGATTTGGTCTGACCAGCCTGGGCTCTACCACTGGGTTCGTGGACCTTGTGTGTGCGTGTGTGAGATACAGCAAGCAAGACAGATTAGTCATTACATTCATCAGAAACTCAGATGTTTTAATTCGGTGGTGGACAGACTTCCTGAAGCTCAAAAACCCTATGTGATTTTTTTTTTTTCCCGGCTGAAATATAGCAAGTCTGATTAACCTTACAGTGGCTTTCATAAGCACTTGAATATTTGACAAAGTGTGTTAAGTCATCCAGGAGGGTAAATGCCCAGAACAGAAGCCATTCTTGTTTCACCATTTCTAAAATCAATTACACTCACTATTAAAATTTTTCTTAAAAAGCCTGTAAAGTGACACCTTTGAAAGACTTTTTACACCAACATTTGCTACAAGTATAGCACTGATATTTTCACTGTCATAATGGACATGGCACTGACATTTCAACTCTCACTACCTTCACAATACAGGTCCTTACATAGTTTCCAGTTTGAGAGTTATTACCTCAGTGTTCTCAGTCTTCCTCCATTCAGAGATTTCTTTAGAGAGCAATTCCTCTGGACTGAGTCTCACCAGCCTGAACGGGCTGACCTCACCACCAATTACACGATAGAACAAGCCCTGAAAGATACAAAAAACATAGAGTGTCACAGTATATATAATATACAATACACACATACCATGGGAATATATGCTAACCCTGTGGCACAAAAAGGAAACTTTAAAATGATACGCTTTCATAGAACAACAGCATAAAAAAAAGCCTGTTAAATGATACAATATAAAGAAACAAGAAAAAGAGGACTTACTTTATTTTTAGGATCTTTCAAGTTAAACATGAGGGTCCTGTACTTGTTTTTGTATTTGCTGTCTGTGTTGAGACACAAGTTGAACATCTCCTTCTCAATGCTGACAGCGAGTTTCCCCACTTCACTCTCTGACATCGAGAGGTCATCACTGTCACTCACCCTAGGATATAAATTTTGACAATTTCCAGTGAAAAAACGTTGAATGCATGAAACCTGATCTTTGACCGCTGATACTCTGCCATTCCATATTCATATAAACCATATTCTCGTATTTTCAAAATGTCTTTAAATGTCTGTCAACCAACTAAAACTTGAAAGCAACAGTCGGTAGATTAGAAAAATCAACAATGTGCTAAAAGAGCAGAGGGAACATTCCGCCGGAAGCTCTCACCTTTTGTAAAGGATGTCGGTGAGGGAGCGACGGATGTTCTGTCTCATCTGGTTGTTGGGCGGAGGCTGAGAAGGTGCGGCAGACGCAGCGGGCTGAGCCGGTTTAGCGACGGGCGTCTGGCTGGATGGTGCCGAAGACGCCTGGGATGGAAGTGTTTTGGAAGTAGGAGAAGGGCTTGGACCTGAGGCATCTTTCTGCCCAGTCTGGGGCTGCTTCTTGGGAATGGTGAATGTGCTCTTGGCCACGCGTAAGGCTCCGGTAACGTGGTGTCGCGAGCCAGGAGGGCCAGTCACAGACACCGCAGGGGCTGAGGAAGGACTGGGTCCTGTCTTCTTGGACTTGAGGGTTTTGCTCTGGGACAGAATTTGTTTCTTGTAATCTTTGGCACTGCTCGCAGGATTAGCACTTGTTTTGCCCTTGATGGTGGCTTTTGCTCCCTTTGACCCGGGGGACTTCTTCCCTCCCTTGGGGGACGCAGCACTGGCGGATGGCTTTTTCTCTACAGGTGTTGCCTCTTTCTCAGACTGCAGTTCGTCAGTTTCTTTCTCCTCCTTCTGGGTGGCTGTTCAAAGACACACACACAAAAAAACCCACACAATTAGGGAGGAAAAAAAAAAAGGTACACACTACATGTGAACTTAGTGAAGAGAAAAGGCATTGGGTAATTATCAACACCACAATTGTTAGGGTCAATTGAACACAGTACTGTGCATCACCTAACGGCAAACAATTGGAGAACAATTCAAGCTGGCTACAATTCAATGATACAGCAAAATGAACTGAAACGTGTTTTGGAGCCATTCAGTAAGAGAACAAATCTTTTTCTCTTATGTATCCTTTACCCTAAAAGTGCATAGAAACTAAAATGCAAGACGATGTCAGAGGAGATGCATATAATCTTATTTTTAATCATCAACACTTTCATGCCTTGCCTTGATATAAACATACCAATGTAAAACTAAACCAACTCATCCATACAAATCTATCAGACATTGGAAAAAAAAAAAAGAGACAGACACCTTCAGGTACAACAAAGTGGGGGGAAAAAAACAGAGCACAAAATTAATTCAAATAATCTTTATTTTTCAAGATCATTTGATTTGAAATACGGCAAATGAATTAGTCATGATGTCAGAATAGTGCCAATTCTCAACTTCTAAAAAACTGTACCCATTTGTAATAAAATGTCTGCAATCCATACACATCCTAGTGACTCTCGGTTTTGCCTCATTCATTGTGCACAACCAGCAAAACTCAAACCACTTCTCTGTAAAAACTAGAACATCAAGTTTCAAACTAGTCCTCACATTACAAATTTATATATATATGCAGTGTGTATACATATGTGTGTGCATGTATATATTTGTGTGTATACACATTTCTAACATGTATTTAAATTACATGATACCACACTGAACGCATTATGACACTGCATGAGAAAACAGTGTAAGTAATGGTTATGAAATCAACAAATTACTTATTTAAATACTGCATCAGGTGAGCCACCTTTTTTAAATTAAATGGCAAAAAATACAGGGCTCCTGGATACTGCTTTAACAACACCTCTGAAAGATCTTACCTGCTATCATCAAGGTATGAACCCTAAAAAGTATTAAAATTGTAGGAAATTATATTGTTCCAGAACTGCAGCCAAATCACTTAAAGACCCAATTCAGTAATGCTGCTCTGAGAGTGAAGGAGATCATCCACCATTTCAATGACTGAAAACCAGGTACAGGTGAGAAGTTTGCTAAACACAAGAATGGTCATGGACTTCTACAAATGCCATTACGTTCCTCTGCATATGTGCGTAATAGTGTAGTTTCATAAACACTAATACAAATATATTTTAAAATGCATGCAAAGTCTTACATTGCCAGAGGGCAGAAGCAACACATTTTTACATGCTATGTGATATGAAGCATAGTCTGACTTGATGTGAACTTAAAACTTGATTTCATTGGGAAAATATTCCCTACTCAGACATGTACTTGAAGAATTAGATCAACTGAAGAATTTAAAAAACACAGAATCTTTCTAGTCATCATGAAAATATTTCCACAAGGACCAAACACACATTCTGCCAGTAAGTCATGTGTACTGTGTTAACTGACCTAAACCACATTCAGCAGAGCCACTTATCGCCATCTCACCTGCTGCTTACTCAACTGACATTCCTGTCCCCTTAAAAATGGCTATCCACTGCTTTAAAAGGTTAAATGTCATTTAACATGGTGCTGCCAAAAAAACCTCTGTCCTTCACTTCAGTAAACATACACGGTCAAATGCAGACCTGCTGAATTAGAATGCCTTTTTAAACTTAACCGTGGTCAAAAAAAAAACCTCTCCCTACTCATCCAGGTTCATTGTCTCATGATTTAATTACAGACATGTCAGTACTTAAGACAGAACATCATACTGTGTATATGTTTCCCTGTCATGATAAAAGATGGCTTCCCTGACTGCTTTAGTATTAAACCCTCCAATCATTTTTAATGAGTCAACTCATTTCATACTTTCAATGCAGTCTAAATTAAGAACCATGAGAGGTTCCTCATGAGGAAAGGTATATAGATATTTGCACCTGTCTACAAAACACGTATAAAATTGCTATCTCTGTGTGCTGAAGGTTTTGAGGAAGGTGTGTAATTCTTCTGGAGCTGATCTGGACGCATGGTTTCCAAGGCCTTCAGATCTTTGCTTTTGGTCTTCCGTATGTCTTCTCACCCTGGTTAGCTGCTTTTGGACGTTCACTGCATTTGATTTCTTTTCTCAGCTGGTCCGGGTATCGTAAAGCTTCACATTTGATGTCCTCTCCCCTCCCCCCCCCCCTCCCCCAATAAGTGTTGATCTACGTCAATCGACTGATGACTGGAAGGGCTAAAGCCCCATGCAGGTCACAACATCCAAAAGTGATCCACAACAGACTTCTCTCAAATTGAAGGACAGGGCATCAGTGTATGATCTACAGTTTCACTTTATTTTATAGAAAGTTTTCTCCAAAAAGGGTTTTTATAAAAAAAAAAGATGGCATGCTGTAAACTGAATCAAATTCTGTAATATCATGGGTCAGTTAGTTGTGATGTTAATTAGTTTTTATGTTCCACCGCCTAAAGCGCTGTGTGATCAGAAATGCTGCCCTAGTCTTTGTGAGAAGGTGGACAGGATTAAAAAGTCATTCAGACCTACCTGTTTATGTGACACTGGGGAAGAACATCTTCAAAAGAACAGCAGTATAGAAAACAGCAGGATATAGAAGTATGCAGACAGTAGAGTCCACACATTCAAAAAGCACACACACACGTGCATCCGCGCGTGCGCGCGCACACACACACACACGCACACACACTCCTTCACAAGAACACATAACGACCCACACATTCAGTTTATGGACCCTCTGACAGTCAGAAACTTCGACATGTACAGATCATGGCAAGGCACTTGAGTTAATTAGTCTACAATCCTCAATATCTTTGCATAACTATGTGCTATTTTATAGCACTGTGTAATTTTATAGCCTCGACTGCTAACTGTATACTTACCTTTATGTTAATATGTTTATATACTTACCTGTTCAGGGCATCTGAATGCCCTAAGCCACTGAGATATTGTGCCGAGTGTTTTACCAGAGCAATAAAAAAAAAACCCCATCAAAAACAGCAGCAGCAGAGGGTCATTAGTCTAGACTTGTAACTTTCTGCCATAACCACTATTTTGCCTCACTTAAGTATAGCTGTGAGGAGCTTCAGACCAATTTACAGGTGAATAGACAGTAAAAGGCTTCTCGGGACCCTTAACGGACTTACGATCACGTAGGCAGAACAAAATTCATGTCGCTCATTAGTGAAGATCTACACCTCTGATACAAAACGTTAAATTATTAAGTGTGGAAGACCTTCAAAGAGATACATACACGATTTGTTTAACACAGATGGTGCAATGGGTGTAGTCTTTTCTGGCGTTACTGCATTGTAATTATGGTCGCTGGACCAGGACGACATGGCTGGAGGTGGAGGGTGTTCCTCGGCATGCTTGTCTTCATCATCATCGCCTTCGTCGGCAGCGGCATCCTTGTTGTTGTCTTCTTCGTCACTCTCTGACTCTTCCTCCTCTTCAGCTTTGTTGGACGACCCCGACGACCTGCTCGTCCTCTTCTCCGGACCGGAACTCTTCTAAAGAAGCGGGATGAACATGGATTACAGTCCAGTCAAATTTATCTATGCTTTGTGCAAAAATGTGTCTTGCTCTAGCGCTTGGTGTGGTGTGAACTACTTTTTATTTGGGTAAAGTTATTTTACTACATAGGACAGACATTTATCTTTAGGTAGAATATACGTTCAGCAAAGAAAAAAAAAAAATCTTTACATCTTTACAGCTACTCTGGCCATCGTCTCCGGTCATAAAGGGAATATTTGCTGACAATCCAAGCAAATGTGTGTTATTCACATAGAGCAACATTACTTTTTAGTGGATGTTCATTCAGTTAGTCAGTTTTATGTCAAGTTCAAAGACACCTGCCACCTCAGCTACAGTTTACTTGAAGACTAGGGATAAGGCATTAAAGTTAATGCTAGTTATAGCATTAAAGTTAATACTAGTGCTTTCTTCCACTTCAAAGGGTTTTGTCATATACTGAGCACCTTCCCAAGTTAAAAAAAAAGAACTTCTCTTTAATTTACTTATTCAATTTGTTCAAGTTCATTTTCTCTCTGCACACCAATTGGTGACGAAGCAAAAAACCTAAACGGTATGTTAATACCTTGGGGTTTGACTTGACGACTTTTTTCTGAGCTTTGCTCTTCTCCTTTGGCTTGGGCTCCTTCACGTCCGTGATGGACTTCATGGCCGCCGCCGCGTGCCTGAGGATGCAGTCGTTACCGCAGTAGACCGAGTCCGGCAGGGCTTCTCTCTCGCAGCCTGGGCCGATGCATTTGGGCAGAGCTGACGCTGCCGTCGCCGCTGCCTGCTGAAACTCACGAATGTCAGACCTCTGTTTTCCATGGAACACCCCCCCGCCCACCCCCCACACACATTTCACACACTAAAATAAATCTTGACACTAGCCGCGTAACCAAGTGTGACCAGCGTCACACTGCTTCTCATAATTACAGGTTTTGTTCATCTGTAAAAGGGCAAAACTGCAGGGACACTAAACACCAAGGACTCGGTGATTTTCAGATCATTTCAATGGTTTCTTTTGGTTTATGGCTTCAACAGTCTGGTCCTTAACAGGATCTCGGCTATGCTCCGAGGCATTTTTGAACATCATTTAAACACAAAAATACACACAACTGCTGAGATTAAAATCATTTTTGTTAACTGTTGCTGTTCTACGACAAAAACTAAGCTGATGACGAATGTAAATGTCTAGGATAAACATGAAAAACAATTTAGGATTATATTGACTGATGCACAGCAAACAGAAACCTAAAAATCTTCCATTTGAACCATTTAAGAGTCTTTTTTTCCTTTTCCAGGTTTGAGCAGTAACTGAGAAAAGTGTTGATACTCTACCTGTTTGTACTACAGTTCATAAAATACGACCAATAGTAAAATGCCAATCCGTAAAGAAGGAACTGGCTATGTTATACACAAGCATTAACTTTACAGAGGTTCATCAATTTTTTAAGAGTTGAATGTCAGTCGGTTTCATGTTCAAAATATAATTCCTCTGAAATATAATTCCTGAAGTGTAACAGCATAAAGCATTTTTTGGCTACTGTCAGGCTACGAGTATGATCATTGTCATGTTTAATTCAAACATCATACAAGTGTTTTTATGCAAACCCGATATTGCAAAACACACAGAAAAAAATATCACTTTTCACAGCCCTTAAAATGTTCTTATTTATACAAGCACTTCCCTGTAACATTATTTATCATCTAATTATTGAAAAACAGTGAACCTTCCAATACACACGGAAACCACTTGTTCACAAAGTCAAACACAATTATTATGACTTGCAAGTACTGCTGCAGCGCTATACGCATATAATCACTCAGTTCAAACAAACACCTTTACACGTTGCTTAAGTTTCTATCTACCGATGAAGCTGCCCTAGACCTCATGTGAGCGTGCCATTACCTACACGTGAAAACAGCAGTATAACAATAATATTTAATACTTAAACTTATGCGGGACAACCAGTGACATACCGGCTGAAATATCTTTATTTTCTTTTTCCCGCTGGGATTGGTAGCTTTCTCTATTCTTCCTTTGATCCCCAGGTCGTCGCTGGTTTTCTCCTCGGCGGCGGCGGAAGGACTGGTTTGACCGCCCGCCGCGGCGGCGCTCGTCTCCACTTTGCGGCTGACCAGAGAGGGCCGTTTACCGTTCTCCGAGGCCGGCGTGGAGGCGCCGGGTCGAGCCGCTTGGCCCTTCTGGGCAGTACAGTTTGGACAAACGTAGTCCTCCCCGTTCCTCTCCATCAGCCGGCCCCGTGCTTCGGTGATGCCCACGCAGTCCCCGTGAAACCACTCTTCACAGCGGTCGCAGCAGATCATGAACCTACACACACGGCATGCTCAGCACAGATAACACACACCAGACATGCAGACAGCAGAAGGCTCCGAGAAGTTCACACAGGCCCGGAACTGTCTACACTGACTCTACAAGGACCAGGGCGGCAGTTTCTAGAAGCCCTTGATTATCAAGCAGCAAAGACATTCTCTAAAGCAAGATATTGTCTCTCTAATAGATAAATATATCTCTAATAGATAATATTGAGCTATCATTACTACTACTTTTATGGCTAGCAGTTTGATCACATTTTCTTTCAATGACAGTAACTGATTAAAAAACCAAGGGTTTACAGTTTTTGTTTGTTTGTTTTACTGCCATACCATTGTAAGAAACTTTAAAAGAACCCTACTGAAGTGATTTCACATAAGTAACAACTCGAGTCCCCAGCTAGAAAACACTCAAATGTTGGCATTGTTCACACCATGGTACATATTATACAGAACCTAAAATTAGCGTGATCAAACTGAGCTAATGAAGCTGGGGGAACACCTAAAAACCATTTAAATGTTGTATTATGGGAGGAGTCACTTTTTTGTAATTAGAAAACCCATCCTTTATCCAGAAAGCTTGCCAAGCGATTCCTCACATTGATCTGCACAGTTTCCTCATTGCATTTATATATCAAAATGCTATGCACATAGAGAAGGTTCTTCCATGCATAAAATCACAGAAAAAAGAAAAGAGATTTTTTTTTTTCATTTAGAAATTAGAACAATTATTACAGTTTTGTTTTTCTCCTGCTCTAAAAAATACTTGTTCGTGTTAGACATTCCATGGAATTCGCCGAGATGACATTCATCTTAAAGTTGACACGGGTTATTAATCTTGAGGAGTGTCTCACTGCTTACACTTAAAAGATATATAGGCCTACAAGAACTCAAGCAAATATGACAACACTGAATGAAAGCATTCATGCCTGTAATTCTTAGCGGCATCTAACTTCTCAGTATCTATTCTTTAGGTGAAGACACGTACCTTTTGTTGTGTTTCTGTCTGCAGATACAGTAGAGTGCATTAGGATCATATTCGTCATCAGACTCGCTGGACGATTCATCATCATCATCATCATCATCGTCGTCGTCGTCCTCGTCCTCTTCGTCTTCCTCCTCTTTACGCGACTTCGCCCCCGCTTTGGGTTTGGAATCTCGTTTGCCGACAGATTTGGCAGGGCTCCTGCCGGCGCGTCTCCCGCCGGACTCCGCCGACGGCTTTTCCTTGCTCTCGTTTTCCTCTTTCTCTTGTTCCTCTTTCTTTTCAGGGTCCTCCTCTTCCTTTGGCTCAGTCGATTCTTCATCCTTAGCCTCTTCTGCGCTGCATTTCATCTCTAGCTGGTCCTCTGACTCCTTTTTGGTCTCTCCACCACCTTCCGTCTCGTTATCAGAGCTGCCCTCGTCGCTGACCGAACCCGCGGGAGCGCCCTTGGGCTTGGCTACTCCCCTCTTTCTGTTCCGGCCTCTCCTCTTCCTCTCTGGAGAGGTTATTTTGTTCTCTGCTGCCTTGGCCTCGGCGTTGCCATCAAAGCTGGCTTCCGACGCCGTCTCCGCGTCCGTGGGCGTCTGAGAAGGCGGGTCGCCTCCTTCCAGCTGGGCGGGAGCGCTTCTTCTCCCAGACCCTCGTCCGCGTTTGGCGGTGAGGAGAAACTCTTCCAGTTTGTCCGTGCGCTTGGCCTGCCTGCCGCTGCGGCGGACAGGCGCCCCCCTGCCCTCCGGGCTCTCGACAGAAGCTTCCCCCGGCATCTCCCTCTTGGCAATGGTGGTTCTGCGGAAACCCCAAGTCTTCTTAAATTCGCCAGAGGCCTTTGACGTTTTCTCAGACTCCTCTAGCTTTTCCTTGGACACCTCATCGCTCTGTTCCTTGTTGTTTTTTTCTTCCTCTGTTTCAGCTGTTGGTTGTATTACACACATTAAAAAAAAAAAAAAAAAAGAAAGTTCCAAGGCTACAGGAATGATAAAATTGCAAAGCTGAATCATATGACTTACACTTCCACAGCCTAGCAGAAGTATGATTTAACACCAATAGCCTGATATGTCAAAAAGTTGACACATGCATTGCATTGGAACAATAGCTGATGTAAAACTTGTTGGGTAAAGTCATGCACAGGTTTCTAACTGGGCCTTACCGCTGAAGCCAAATGGTAAATGTTGACACCAGTAGCTTAAGCGATTTAAAACGAGCCATTCAATTTACTCCTCCCCCCCCCCCCCCCCCTCCCCCCCTCCCCCCCCCAAAAAAACCAAACAAATAAACAAAAAAAGCATCAATCATTTGCTGCTTCCACCAAGAGCCAATCCAGATTTCAGTACCCAATATAAGGATGGAACCAGCCAAGGCTCAGTTAATCACATAGCCCTCTCATGGATAAATGAGAAAAGCTGACCCAAGGTACCTTTCAAGCTGTTATCCATAGGATCCTGGCTCAACTCAGGCCCTGGAGCTTGAGCGAGCTCAGGGCTCTTATTCTCCTCCATAGATGATGGAGTCACTCACTACTTTCAAACAGAATATCTATAATTAAGAGAGAAGCACATCATCAACGGCGACTGTTTTTTTTTCTTTCCCCCTCGCGCGTCTGTCTCGTCCCTAGTTTGAACTTTCGGCGTCGAGATTGCTCATTGCAGTCAAGATGCTGTGACTAACTTGGAGAAGAATTTTTTTTCTCTCTAGTACTAAACGTTGGATAAAATGATTTCAGTTTTCAAGCAAGTCGATGCACAACATGTTTACCAGATAAATTTCTAGTAGTGTTATGAGTCTGGCAAAAAAAAAAAAACTAAATAAAATAATTGGCTATTTCACTGTACTGGAATTATATGTTCATGCTTAAAGAATGACCAGCAAGTACATGAAAATGCTGATTTAATTGGTTAAAATCTCTGTTTTAGAACTGAATGTTTTCATCTGTTTTTTGACACGTTACAAGTTGTTGAAAGTGACATGTGACAACTGGATATAAAATGTAGAACCATTCTTTTCCGCTGGCAATATCTGTCACATGCTGTCACTTTGCATTTAGCGTGGTTTTCCTACAACTGCACAGAAATATTCTTAATGACACGTAGATATGAGCGCTGTTGGCTCTGCCATATCAATATGTGACCAGAGATTGCCTCTGAAGTCACTTGTTCCCCGTTAACGACAAATTCTTTTCTATCAGGTTCTCTTATGAGAATGTTCAGGGCTTTTTTTATTTTCTTTTTTTTTACACCTCTGACACAGTCACTTCAGTGTCACCTATGGAGGAAGGGGCTACATGAATGCCCCCCGTGCCACCGTTCTCCAGAGATATTTACCATTTTGAGGACTTTTGTGTGTTTGTATTCTGTTTCACTGAGTTATTTTTAACATGGAAGTGACGTTATTCAAACAGCGAACAGGTTGTGCATCTCCGGAGGCATTACTTCTGGGGAAAATAAAGGCACAGTGGGACACGCTGACAAGCAGACGCATGTAGGAATAACTGAAATCACTCTGCCTAATCATAACCAATGCTTGAACTAGACTCTACATTTAAGAGAGAGAATAATAGGTCTTTTGGGTGTACAGAACCAAAGGCAAAACTAAGGCAGAGTAGAGACTGGTTTAGAGCTGTATAAATCACGGGTAGTTTAAGTGGAGAATTCCACCTTTTTTTTGCTTTCCTTTTTTTTTTGAAAGAACCAATAAAAACAATCATATTTTGCAATAAGGTGAGCGAGACAATAAAATATTCTGTGTCATTTCAAACTATCTCATTGCCACTACCCAACGTTACTGCCATCTTTATGCTAATCAACATATCAACACTAATTTTGAAACTAACACATGTGAACACTGTCATTACTCTGGTAGAAGGTGACCTCACACTTTCTGTTACTTTGCAATATTATTTCCGAAGTAACTTTAATGCTGTGGTAACAGGCGCCACACAGGACTCGTAATAATAACATTTTAATTTTTTTTTTTTAAATAAACAGTCACCCCACACACTGTTTGATGGTCTGAAACAGCATCATACTTTAAGCTATTCATGCAGGATAAAATGAAGTACTCTACCTGTTTGTGCCGACCAGCTCTGCTCTTCTGTGAAAAGGGTTTGGTCCTCTTTTACAGCAAATGGCGGTCCATTAACATCACAAAGGGAGTCTGTCAAAGAGCAAAGGGCAAGGGCAGTTAGCCAAATTAACTCCAGTAACGGTTACAACAAACACCATGTTCATATTCAGATTCTCTCACACTTGTTCTGACACAATTATTTTCACACAATTACTGTTAAACTTGGGCCTGTTAATGAAGAGGACACAGATCAAACTAAAGCTGATAAGGCCAAAAATAAAATGGGGGAAAAACCAAAAAGCAAAACACAACACACTGCGTCATAATCGGATATTTGATATGTTAACTTCCACAAGGAGGCATCAGAAAGGAAGTTAGGGACTGCCCTTGGTTCATTAATGTTCACTACAGGGTCACCATTAAACAAGAACACACTGCCTTCATCCATTAGGGTGGCTTTCTCTCCCCCTCAACAATATTTCATAAATGTGGTAAATAATCTGTATGCTTGAAGAGGGTTTACGAAATAGGCATAAAGAAATTTCAACTTAAACCATTACATCATGGTGTCTGAAGAGCTGTGGTTATTCATTCTTTTAAACAGGCAATAAACAAACATGTAGCGAATCATCGACTTAAACAGACCTCTAGGATATTACAGCTGGTTAGGTCAAGCTGATTGAGGCAAGCCAAAAAAAAAAATCTGTTGTACCAAGAAAAAACAGGTGGCTTTCATTCCTCACTGAAGTGAAAAGGGAATTAAATCTATGAAGGAATCTCTGTAAATGCACCACCTTTAAATCTGGGGTATCTAGCATATCTATCACTGAAGCACAGCGAACGGGAGGAAATGAAATCCTTCTTTGATTTTTATCAAAACTTCGATGACCTACTCAGGCTACTCATAGAGGGTACGCTAAACACCAAAATGCTAAATCGACCCTTCACAGAAATTACGCTTGTAGATAGGTCACCAAAAACAACAGCATGATCAGTAAGGCCATTTTGCAGGCAGACTGTTGGGGTCTCGCTGATACAAATGCCCATATAATATGTACTAAAGACAAAACTACATATGTAGGTCGAGTTTCACAGGTTGGAAACAACTGAGTCTATAACGCTTCTTACAGAGCATGATACACGCATTTAATTACAGAATCCTTGGGAAAATATATCACCTATAAATCACCGAAAGGTCTGTTTTGTAAACCAAACTCACTGGACATTGTGTATTTTAAATCTGTAGCTTAGTTCCACCATTTACAATTTTAATTACTGATCCCACTCACTGCTAAACAGTGACAACAGCAAAGGAGCAGTACTGGGAGTCAAGGACGGATGCAAGTTTATATAAAATTGTTAAGAACCCTTCCATCTACAATGTAAAGCTACGTAACTTCAATCTGCTAAACAACACAGAAAAACCTCCTCTACTAGCTTGGTTGTCCGCATGTCCAAGATAAAAATGTACGTCCTAGCAAGTTCCATGCGCAAAAAAGTATTGTTTAAAAAGCGCGTAAAAAAGGGTTAAAAAAATAGGCAAAGTGAAACATTCCTAGGGAATCATATAAACTAAAACTTTGTACTGAATTCCATTCCGTCTGTGATAGGACAAATACGGTAAAACAATTTAAACAAAGCAATTCAAATGCCGGTGATGAATTTCGCAATATTTACGAATAGCTTTACAAATAAATAAATAAAATAATCAGATAACGAAGGCCCCGATAATCATTTTGCTCATTTCTCTGGCTCGCATGTCACCACATTTAGGTCTCTGAGATATACTACACTTACCAACGACAACAGTTCCGTAATTAGAGACGTTACGGACCTTCTCAAAATGCATCCCTTAATATTCCTACTGCATATTTAATAACTTCATATGCTCACTAACATATAAGAAAATAAATGCACGAATACATAATGAGCAGACAGCAAAACGATCGAACGAAAATAAGTGTGTACTGAATGTAATCTGAATGCACAAAACGGTCCCTGTCCACGACAATAAAGTGTTTGTTTTAGGGTAGCTTATATGTCAGTGTATTTGCATGGTCTACAATTCTACCGGCGAGCTGAAAGAAGGCCTAACATTAAGCAGGTTCATGTACCGAACATGAACAATTCATCAACGCTTCTACTCACAAATTCACCAAAAAAGGGGCTTGGGTAGGGCGTGTGAACGGTTATTCGTGGCATCAAATCATTACTTAGCCTTAGCTTCATAGTACCTATAAGCAAGCGCAGTGGCCATTTTGAACCATCATGATGTAAGAAGCGGCTCCACTGATCCAAGTATTCGATTTACACCTAGCTATGAATTAAAACTACAACCGTGCTATTCATTCAGCCAACTAAAAATAAAGTGACGCCAGATAAAGTGACTATGGGGGTTGCGAATTCCGATTAATAAGCAAGTAATAGTCATGCGCCAGACATAATCACACCGTCTCGTAGTCACGGATCAGAACACGTGAGAGAGAGGCTGGTTTGGCCTCGGATGAGCTACTGATCGCAGCACATGCACAAATTCAAAATAAAACAAGATATATAAAACTAATCCGGCGAGCTATGGATGTTTAGTTATGGTATCCGTCGAAGCTAACTTTTTCAAGTAACACTACATACATCACTAATACCTACAAACATTGTGGTCACTTAATACCCGAGTTGCTAACGTCAAGTGAGCCAAATTAGCTATTCAACGGCTACATGGCATTCATGATAAGAGTGAACAGAGAAGCGTTGTCAACCTGAAACACCGTGGATAAATACCATTGTCAAGCCTGTATATACAGACGTATGTGAAAATTTGATGACATTACATAGAGTTGTTACGATACAATATTCGTTGTCCGAACGGTTTTATGTCATGCTCAACACACGCGTTCAACAAATACAGTGACGTACAGTAACGTTATGTACAACTACCTCTTCCTTACAAACATGTGCGTATACACATAAACAAAGCACGCTATCAATAATGTTGAGTCAGTAAGCAAATACATTTGACACGGCAGTATGGCTTCGTTTAGTGTATCGCTCAAAATAAAGACTACACGGTTTCTTTGCCAATGTGAAGTGTTATGCTAGCCGTGGCAGCCATTAATCACCATAGAGACACAGTTTAATTACTATACGTTGTCGCTGTCACATGCTTGCTTGAGAGATAAGTCTTAATTCGACATGAATCTTTAGCTCTGGTGACTAATGTATGACTCGTTTGTGCGCTGCGGCTAAATTTGGTGTACTGCGTGTATATTTCATATTCCGTGGCGCCATTAACGCAGACTGGCTAGCCCAGCTAACGTTATCTTATGCAGCTTGTTCAATAAGGTAAGACAGAGCATGGAGATCGCTTTCTATTTGTTTATTTTCCAGACACATCAAAAGAGATGATGAAGCACTTCAAAAAATTCCTCCAGTCCATGCATATCTCCTAATAACTGGCGGTCACGAACGTACTCACTTGTTTTCCTCGTCTCTTGACAATCACTCTGTCCTCGAATTTAAGTTCTATCCTCCATTTTCTCTGTTCTGTGATGGCGAACTAAGATTGACTGCTGTTGAATGGATAATCTATGGTCTTGTGGGTACGGTTCAGATTCGCAATAGCGCCACTACAGGATGGGGGAGACATCGAATTTGATATAGAAGAATTTGTGATTTACTGGACACACTGTGAATAAATTAAGTTTATGTGCTCTTAGAAATCTTGTCTACCAATCTTGCGTAGAGCTGAATTTTTCTTGAAGAATCCTATTTTAAATGCACCAAACCTTCCAGACATTTGCATTTTTCGCTTGGAATGGTATTCGACAGAGTAATGTAAAGGCAGACAACTTTCTGACAATGTGACAACGTACGAAAGGTAAAGCATGTAATATCTATTTTCTATCTTTTATCTCTAACAGTGGAACTAAAAACGTTGAGTAGGTTTATAAACCGTTTAAATATTTCATAAAACTTCCAAAGTGTGTCTCTTCGACGGTCAACATTCATTAAAATAGTTTCTCAATGCACAAAACAGAACATTATTTAACCATTCGGCAGCTAAGATATAGAAAAAAAATGAGCAGATGAAGAATGAAAACATTTATGTAGCTTTTCCTCCCAGAACATAATTGCGTCCTGTTAAATAATTATCTATAAAATCTGATTGTAGCATACCATTTGACTACGTGCGAGTTTCTCATTTCTTTTCATAGTCTGCGATACAATTACCACGTCCGTATTCATTCAAAGTAAATGTAATGGATTTAATCATTATATTTATCGTAAAAGTATAATGAAAGTCAAGCGTTAGCAAACCATGTCTGTTGAATATGCTGTTTCAAGTGATGCGAGTGATGTCCAGTTTTTTTTATAATAACGCCCTTCCTTTTGGCGTCCTCTTGTAACAGGGCACAACTGAGGAGCGCATGCACTTTGGCCAGAGAAGCCCATCGCTGATGAATTTAAATGACTTTTTTCCCCTTAAGAAAAGACCTTTTTGTTTTTATTTATATATAACCAAACCTACTTTCAAACACAAAAAATCGAGCAAAGTGTAATTATTTCGTCTTGCCCTAGTCTAAAAATAGAAGTAGCTAGCCAACTTCATTCACACAATCCGTATAGTTGTTATGAAAGCAAACCCTGGTATCACGTACAGCGGTATCGCATTTGTACATGTAAATAGTCCATAAAATCTAACTGCATGCGTTTTCACGATATGCTTGCACTTTGTGTCTTGTGTCTGTACCACGGTTAAAAACCTATAGCCGACTTCATCTCTCCTAGAGGCAAATGAACAATCTTCTCAAAGACCATTCCATTTGGAGCACCAAGTACATGGACAGAACAGTTACATTCTTACACCACCATCAGCTCACAAGGATGAGACACCTGCAGTGAATATTGTACAGCTCAGGAAAGAATTCACCTCTATAAACACACGCGACTCAACTGATCAGCATGCTGGTGAGCTTCCCAGTTGGTTACACTAGGACTAGAGCAAAATCCTAATGAAATACTTCATGGCAGGGCCTGGGTTGCTTAATCCCGAAAAAAAAACTGAGAGTAACACTGAAGTAAGACCACCATTTTTTTATTTACAATATGTAAACATTTGTCTTTCTCCTTGAAATATACAGTCACCTCTCTTGGGATTTTTATACACAGTACGGAGTAATACAAGCTAAAGTATATAATTTTAACAGTCACTTCTTTGTAGAGCGTCAGCCTGTTTTTATGGGTAATAGTGTATGAAAAGTATCATACATGTTGATCACTCACACCTTGCTCAAGTTAAATAATCATAAATTGGGTAAATGGACCAGAATTCTACTATTATCTGTGCAACAGTTAACATTTTTTTTATTATTATTATTATTTTTTTTTTAGAAATGCTAAATCATGAGCAGGTCTGTATCAGTCAACATCTATAGAGAGAGTGGCTAAATGAACAGTCCACCAAAACTAAAAGAAGGTTTCAGTGACAGACCAGTGTGCTTGAACAATCAAATAAGATTAACACCATGCACCAAACAGGTCAACATTGTGGAGCCACAGTCTGAATGGTCTGATAAAAAAAAGAAATATATATATATATCTGCAGAAAACATCCATATCAAGGAAACACTGGTTCCTCCAGACCACAAATATGGAGCTGAAATATGGGGACAAACAGGAACAAGAAAGCAAAATAAGTATGTTGAATAATATTTTACTAATAAAGATTACATTTATTTTTAATCCACCGCTGTACTATATATAACCATTGATTTAGTCTGACTTAAATTTTTAAGTCAGAATACCACACGCACACGACTGGATTTGTTGTTGTACTGAACACTGTGAAAAACAGAAAAAGCAAAGATTTGCACAATTGTTGGGAATTCTGAAACCAAGTGCCCTCATATATAAATATATATATGTGTGTGTGTGTGTATTTTAATCTGACCAATCATGTTTCAAACAGGAAAGATACTTAAACCAACCAAAATGTAGACAATATTCAAATTGTATCATTCATCACATTGATCTTGTCAGGGTTAGGACCACTGTCATCCGTCAAATGTAATGATATTTCACTTGCAGTAGATATCATTACAGTTGACATGGTAATCACAAAATGCTATGTGTATGACAAACCGAAAACAAACAAACAAAACAAAAAACATCTGAACACATTCTTGATACAAAACTCTTTCTTGTACGGTTACATTTCCCACTTCTTTAATTTACCAAACATTTCTTTATAGTGCATAAATAAACATAAATAAATGGCATCAGATGCTCAGAGAAAAACACAACAATACCAACACCATCACAATGTAAAAAAATTAAAAAAAAATTGCATACTCACTTTTTTTTATTTTCATTCAGTTCCACTCACCCTCTCATGAAAAACTCACATATAAAGAAAGAACAGAGACTGCAAACAGCAGTAATTATTTTTAAGACTAGAACAAAATACCACCCAGTAGTAGTTTTAATGCAAGGCCTCAATGCTAAACATGTGCTGAGCGACACATTAAAAGAAATGGTAAGATGGCCACAGGGCAAAACATAAGTTTTTGACACAAAAATAAAAAATCGAATTGTGCCAAAACCACAACTTGGCAAGACCAATGCTAATTCAATTTAAAAACAAAAAACAAAACAAAAGGTCATTGTAGTGAACAATTTGAACATGGTTATATACATAATCGATACAGGTGTAAGTGCTGTCACATATGGGGAAGGGTGTCTGCACTATGACAGACTGACAGTTACACTGTCCTTGTTTTTGTCCACGTCACAGTCCTTGTCTGTGGGTGCGGCTGTGACGGCATCTCTGGGTGAATCTTGGCCTGTGTTGGGCTGCCCTGTCGCTTTGTTTGACACCTCTGTGCTCGACTCTGTCTCGGGCTCTTGCTGTGAGGACGTTGCTGAAATGTAAAAAAAATTATTTAAGTTAAAAACTACAATTCATTGTGAGCTACTTTCCCGTGCTTTTAAACTGCTTAAAGCTGTGTGGCCGACAGACAAGCTGTGTCTTACCTGACTGCGTGCAGGACTTCATGTGTTCGGGCCAGTGTGCCTGCTGACAGGGGTAGTCACAGTAACTCGTGTTCCAGCAGCAATAGAAAATGGCCTCCTTCTTACAGTTGGCACACCACTGCTTCTTTTTGGTCTCGTCTACTGCCTGCTGTTTCTCAACTTCCATTTGCTTCTTCACCTCGGCCACTAACCGCTCCCTCTCTTGTTCTAGACTCTGTCTCATCTCTGCCATGGTCAGCTCTGTTCAGACGACACATACAACTTTCTCAATTGCTCATCCATGAGTTTAGTTCACTGTTATAAAATCAGAAAATCTCACTCCTGAATAATCTTTGCATTGATTTTTTTATGACTTGTGATTGAATCATAAGTGCCATAATGTAATGATATGATAGGGATAATAACATGCCACACCTAAATTGTGCTTCATCTCTGATAACTCTTGTTGATGCAGCCACTGAAGTTTTTCGATTTCGATTCGCAGCCGTCTGATCTACAAGACACGGAGAAAACACTTTTCTTTCATCTGCGTGCAGTAATTAAGTCCTGTGGAGATATTTTGAGCGAACACCAACCTCTGCTATTGTGTTTCCTGAAGTGCTTTTCGAAAGGTCATTGTACAGTTCGGTCACTGTTCCTTTGATTGTATCCATTATCTGTTGACATAAAGAATACTGAAGATGAAATAAGGTTTTACTTTTATACACTGACATGAAAGAGATCATTGAAAAAACTGTCATTTAATATACTTTCAATTTATCACTGTTAATCAAATCCTGTCTGTTTT
Source organism: Chanos chanos (assembly GCF_902362185.1). NCBI lineage: Eukaryota > Metazoa > Chordata > Actinopteri > Gonorynchiformes > Chanidae > Chanos > Chanos chanos. The sequence continues at coordinate 42,875,919 of NC_044500.1, forward strand.
CACTCATTTTAACTCTAAAAATGACACCGGCAGAGGCGTCAGATGGCTCACTTTGTTAGTGTACTTGGCAATATCTGCTGCTACATCTGCAGAGGTTGTTGGGATCTGGAAGTCTCCCGTCACGGATGAAGAGGAGCAAGAGCCGCTAACTGTGCTTCCAGGAGCCGCCATCACGGCAGCAGACACGGGCGTGGTGGTCACCAGGGTAACAGCTGATGTGGATGTACTGTGTGGAGTGTCTTTCTGCTGGACGGCTGTGAAGCGCAAAACTTAGACTTAAAAACGAGAGACTACCGTCAACAGACAAGGACTATTAAATGTTGTTTTTTTCACAAAAAGATTACCTGACTCCTTTTTACGCTATGCACCCCACTCACCCAGTGCATTGTCAAACATTGGTAATAACCGTTAAGGACAGTTGGATACAGATATCAAACAGGATGGATTTCTCATAGTCATAAACTAGAGAGAAAACTTTGTACAGTACGACGGGGTGTATACTGGGCACAGCAAAAAGGAAAAAGCTGTAATGGAGGTCTCCACTCCATCATGTTCACTGTTTACGCTAAGCCCCAGTCAAAGGCAGGAAGCTCAGTTTATCCTGTTTTAGTTCTTATTATCATGTTTCTAAGTATACAGTTTCCTGTAGGAGAACCACTTGAAGCCATTATTGCATCTGTTGCTTCTACCTTTGACAGCCTGTCGCGTTTGGTAGCGCGTGCTGGAGGAAGGCTGCTGAGCTGAGGAAGAGGAGGAGACCTGAGCCTGCTGGTTCTGACTGCGCTGGGGAGGTGACATTATCTGTGCCTGCGCGGACGGCTGCTGGTTCTGCTGCTGTCTCTGCACCTTCTGCATGTGCCACTTCTGAGAGGACGTCTGGAACTTCGTCCCGGGGTTCCAGACCATAGCGCGTTGCACCACAGGCACCGTCTCCCTGGGGAGCAGGGGCCGCTGTTTCTTCACGGTGTTGGTCGGGGTGGAGCTGGGGGTGGCAGAGGGTGTAGAGGTAGGGAAGGTGGAGGAAGGGAAGGTTGTGGTAGGAGCAGCGGTGAAGGAGACCATGTTCACAGGGATAGTCATAGGGGACTGAGATGAGTCTTTGCTGCTAGGGGCGGATGATAGGGCTGCTGTGCTCTGAGGTTGGGTTAGGCCACTTACAGTTGTAGGGGCTTTACCTGCAAGACAAAAAGAACTGTTAGCCTCTTAACAAACAGAAACAAGGTCCACCGATGTCAGGCTGCTCATATGCATGATACACCATATTTCTCATAGTTTGATCACATTGTGCAATGTATGGTTCGCATTGGCTATGGAGAGTCTAATCTCAATAGATGCACACTTTAACGGTCAATTTAAATTTATTTATTCATGAACCGAACTAGGAATGTGGGTGTAACTAACAGCTGAGTGGAAAATAACTGACATTGAAATAAGTAAAAGTCTAAGGTGACAAATGTGAAAATTGTTCTAGGGAGTGAACGTTTTGTATAGATGCTGTATAATAAAACCAGAAATGAAGCTGTATTTATTTCGTATAAATGCAGCTATTCATTTCAAAGCATGATATCACAGGCTTACCATCGGTCTTTGAAGCTGCGGACTCTTTGAGGGCGGCAGCCGTAGCCAGGTCTTTTCTGCTCCTCTTCCTGTCTCTGGCCCCTTGGTCCTCGCCCAGATCGATGACAAGCTCTCTCTCTGAGTCTGAGTCCACATCCGCCCCTGGCGGGGAGGGCTTCCTGCCGTCTTCTGGCGTTTTGGGCTTCTCTCTGGTCGCCGCTGGCGGAGAGGAACCTTTGGGCCTCTCGGTGGGCTCTTTGTCGGGGTCGACGCTTTGCGTCTCCTTAGCCGGGGAGTCAGCCGTGCTTGGCTTCTGAGCTGTCTCCCCTTTGACCGTTCCACCCGCTGTATCGGCCTCCGCGTTCCCGTCCTTGTCCTCGTCAGGAGACGGAGACCCTTTGGGTTTCTTCTTGGCGGGGTCCTTGTCTGCTTTCTCGTCAGCGTTGCTGTCCTGGCCGGCCTTTGGTTTCTGCTCCTCGTCGCTGGCATACTCACTGTCGCTGGAGTCAGACTTATCTGAGTCCTCAGAGTCACTGTGCTCCACACCTTTATAAACGTCCTCACTTATCTCATCTATACCTGCACAGGAGGACGTACAATACGGAACGTGTACTGTATTAGGGATGAAGACACAACCAGGACAGGTTTTAAGCACCTCAAATGCTTAATTACCGTTTGACCCAACAAATACACAATCACAGGTCATAAGAATAAATATGGACATTGAATGAACTACGTTCCCCAAAAAAAAAAGTTCAGAATTTGTGATTGTTGAAGAATGTTTCTTTGAATGCTTTTGGACTTACCCAGCTGGGCTTTGCAGCTCTCTATGGTTTTATCCAGGTTGAGCTGGAACCTGCTGCGGATCTGTCTTTTGGGGGAGGTGAGGACAGGCTGAGCGCCTTGCTGCTGCTGCTGGACAGTCTCGCTCAGTTCCTTCAGATCCATCTCTGCTTTACTACGATCTGTCACACATTCAAAATCACACAGCGTAAAACAACAGCGCCTCGCTGCTTTATTGACTCCTACGACAGAACGTTCATTTCCGAAAATCTGAGACGTGCTTGATCTCATTTGTCTCAAGAACAAAGGCAAATGGATATTATTGATCAAACTAAACAGATGTTTTACTTTTGTAAGATTAATGAGAGATAATTCAGCATATTAACACTGGTAAATTGCCTGGGCAGTCCTTAAACCTTCTCCCCTTTATTGTTTGTTTTAAAGCTTGGGTTTTCTTCTCCCCATTCACGCACCCACTCACATTTAAATAATGAAATAGCGGCTGAAGCTGACCTAAGTTTAGATTAAGGATGCTCCCGGTGCCGGAGGTTTTCTCCTGTTTGGGAACAACAGTACTGGGAGCAGGAGAGTGGAATGGCTTGGGGCTGTCCATGGCACTACTTGTCAGGCCTGGTCTTGGAGGAGCAGGTGATGCTGTGAGATAAAGATGATTATCAGGATGATTTAAACGGACACATTTTGTGTTCTTGCATTTGTGTGACTGCTAATATTTAAAACAACGGTGTAGAACCCACTGCGAACTATAGGGTAGACTTTGTGACTAAATAATGTTTGGTTGTCTCTTGGTCTCGTTCATTTAAAAAATTTCCACAACAACTTGCTTTATAAATGGTATTGTGAATATATGAAGTCATAAGAAGTTGAAAACTATTTAAAAAAAAAAAGTTGAGGTTCCAGGAATAATCTAATGTGTAACACGTAGGGGAGTCAAACTGCCATCCTAAACGGTTCGTACACTCCGTCTGGCGTCAGTATGATAAAGTTAGAGGCGATGGTTGTCTTTGGTACCTGTGCAGTCTAAAGACTCCTCCCCGGTGCTGTAGTGAGAGAGTGGAACCCTGGCCTGGCTTTTCTCTGCTGTTTCCTGCTCTCCATCTGAGCCGGTGTGGGCAGATGAGTTAGTGCTCATTGGAGAGCGAGGCATTTCCGTCAAAGAGATCCTCCGCCCCGTGCTTCCGCCTCCGCTTCCACTGGAGAGCATGCTCTTACCCACAAGCATCTTTGGAGATGCAGTCATATCGAAGCTAAACTTGATCTTTTCCTGTTTTTCGGGTTTGACTGACCCAGCACCGGGGTTAGATGGATCCAGAAGCATCTGGAACTGATTGTCGGGAGTGTAGGGTGTACGAAAAGGGGCGTAGTTAAAGACACCGAACTTTTTGCGGATATTCTCTACATAGACTTCCATCTCCTGCATAGCGCTATTGAAGATGCTCTTGGTCTTTTTCACCGAAAACGGAATCTCTTTAGACATGAGGTAGCAGTTATTGATTGGGACCCACGCTCTGAAAAACGAAAAGCCCAATGACTTTAGGGCAAGAGGATGCATTTTGATGAAGGTCATATGACAGATCAACTGATGAACGTCAAAGGTCAAGACAGTGTTAACGAATTTTTGGAACTAAACATCCAGTTAATCTGATAATACCGTAACCTGAATGAATACTGTGTATAAGAGATCGTGTGGGAGACGTTACAAACACATACTAACATGCATTGTGTTTTGACCAGTTTTTGGATGGTCTCAGGGCGGTCTCTCACCTGTCATGCTGACCAAAGAATCGTGCATCCACCTGTCCATCTTTGTCTCTTAACGCTTTGGCAGGCCAGAATGGAAACCCCTTCAGTTTTGCCCACACCAAGGGATGGGGGTTGCTCTAATTAAGCCAAAAAGGTTTAAAATATATCATTTTTATATACTATGTATATTACATATACAGGTTTTGCTCTCACATATCCTGAAACTGAACTGCATTAACTGCATTGAATTAATAAGAAAAACATTTTACAATGGGATGTGTCCTTATTAAAATGAGGATCAGTCTGACTGTGAAAACTTAAAGGGGGTGTGGCCTCTAAGCATTGTATGTGACGATATACAATTGAAGTCTGTTTATAAGCCTTAGTTTGAAGATAAAAATAAGACGAAGTTCAAGGCCCCGCTTACACATGGTTCACAGAACCAGTTATCCCTCTTTTGGCAAGCTGAGAGGTAACACTCTGGACAGACTTCAATCTCATTCATCTGTTAAAAAAACAAAAAACAGAAAAAAAACATGGACTATATGGCTTCAGTCACATAGCACTTTCCTAAAAAAATGAAACATTCAAAGCTAGGTTATAGATGCTCTTTAATCAAAAGTAATATTTTACAGCTATTATGTGGAATCTTGTACTTTGATCATAGTATCTTTAGGTTGTGCTCTATTAGGAAGCCCTAATGAAGAACAGCTTTCTAATGCTTCTATAAATTGTTGATTAGCCGTTTGAACCAACTGCAATAATCTCTGTCCAGTACAGAGTAAACGGCCTAATGTTTAATGAACTGATCTGGTTTAGTCTGGAGTTCATGTATCACTGGTGAATCTATTGTGTATGTGTGCCCATCATTAGGAACGTCTTAAAATCTGCGACTGAAGTAAAGGATCTTCATGGAGAGGATGTAAAAGATTTACTCACTTCGTGTTCACAGATTTTTACGATCACTTTTGCTGTCGCAGTAAGTTTATGATTGCCTGGAAAAAAAAAAGAGCATCAGTTTCAGCGTGTGTGAAACATACAGCTTTGTAAACAAAAACCCCCCCCACAAAAAACAAAAACCTATTGGTCAGCTACCAACCTCCATTATAGATAATGCAATTATGTAAAATCCACTTTACATCAGCCAAAAAAGCCTCTGTTGAGCCGTAAACTTTCTTCTTGATATTCTGAGGAGTGAAGGGTGAGGAGTAGAGGGATTACGCAATGCTTTAACAATATCGGCAGTGAACAAACACATACGCACGCAAGGATAAACTTTCAATTTTAGGGTCAGGTGCATTCGTAGTCAGTGTTACCTTCTCTAATGTACAGAGGTCCATAGGATGAAATATATACTCTGCATAATCGGGATGTTGCTCTAGAGACACCGGCTTCTGGAAGGGTTCCGTCTGGAAAAGAGAGACAGAGCGAGAGAGAGACAGAGAGAGAGAGAGAGAGAGAGAGAGAAAAACCAGAGGATCAACTGACACGCTTTGATAAATGTACCCTCACTCATTCTTTGCACCATCCCTCACTAATACAACACACAAACCACAGGCCGGAGACAAACAACAGAAAAACTATGACTCAACACGACAAACCTCACACCACACGTTCCAAAGAAGAGGGGAGGTAAAGAAAAGAAGGGTTTGGTGGGAATTAAAAAAAAAAAAAAAAGAAAAAAAAGAGAGAGAGTCTTTTCTGAGGTTATGTGTGCGTTTACCCAATTAAAAGTCTTTCTCTGCGCAGCGGCGGCATGGGGAGTGTGTGATGATGAACGAGCTTGGTCCTGTAAGAGAGCAGATGGGGAGCTGTTTCCTCACCAATAACTGCCCCCTGCCTCCTCCTCCTCCTCCCCCCGCCCCCCGCCCCCGCCGCCCCTCCACCCACCTCCCCAAACTGAGTCAACGCCAGTGTGACCCGTCCAGCTACGGCTCTTAGGACGCTGGACAGCTCAAAGTCTTTTATTTCTCTTTTTTCTTTCTTTTTTTTTAAAGGAAGGATTCTGAAGGTCAGGGAAGTAGAGGTCATTTTTTTTTAGGGAGGGCTACGCTCTATAGCACGCTAGGATAAGGCCATAGACTAGTGATGAGTAAGACAGCTCCGGAGACTCACAGATCTCATCAGATTCTGAGCTGTAATTGCTGCCAGTTCCTAAACTTTCGTTTCACTTTGTGAAAAATGAAGGGTTTTGTTCTCTTTACAGTAAAAAGCTGAGCTGTTCAAAGCTTATTGTACGTATATTTAAATATGAAGACAAACCCCACCGAAATGCACTGAAGACTGAGTCAAAAAATGTCTGGAAAACGCGCATGGAAATTGACTTTCTCCAGAAATGTCAGAGTGTTAAATTATGACTGAAATGCATCCAAACCAAACCAAAAAAAACAACATACAAACAAAAAAAAACAAAAACGTGACCATTATTGCTGTGAGATGAAAAGTAGCAAAGTGTGGCAGAGAGTTTTCTATCGCACATCATCTGTTAGCGATACGCCCCGAGTATGATCCAATTCCTCTGGGTAAATGCCACAGCACATAAGACAAGCCCAGATGTTCAAGCGGATTGATCAGTTAAGATTGAGGAGGTCTGTCGGAGCACTTACACATGGTTGTTTCATCTTCTGGAGTGCAAACTTAAGCAGGTAAGAGAGCTGGTCTAGTGTTAGCATCGTCATTGCTTTACTCTGAGTCTCTATACACTCTGCAACTGTTATTTTCTGAAAAGAAAAGGCAACAGGGGAACAACGTAAGCTACATACTCCATTACATTATAACAGACAACCGGTTCAATTCACACACGCCTCTCTGTCCAATTTTACTGGAATACTGCACTAACACACGCGCGCTAAAATTTACAAAGTAACTACCTAGACCTCGCCTGGCTGAATTTGCCGCATTACAGGACTCTACCTAGGGTGGATCACGCAAAGTAGGATTTCTCAGTTTGCCAGATAACTCGTCTCCAAATTTGTGTCCAATTAGAGTGTTCCTCAGCTATTTTTCATTTTGGCAACAGTTATAAAGCTAACTGCGAAATCCTTTATCAAAGTTCAAAAGTTGAATATTTTAATATGTACCACTCAATGTATATGTGCAAATATTGTAAGTATGCGTACAAATCTATGTGCTATATACACTACGACATAATACTAGTTAACATTTTTACATTAAAAAAACAAACAAACTTGATATCCACTTAAAAAAAATTGTATCCACTTACAGTTTTTGGAGCAATAATTCAGCTCCATTCCAACCTCTCAACAAACATTTGTTTTTTGGGGTTTTTTTCTTGTTTTTTTTTTTACAAAAGTAAATCTCCTAAAAGGAGCATCAGAAAAGACACCCAGAGTGCGTGAGGGTGAGCGTGTACCTCACACTCGGGGCAGAACCAGTCACCCTCCGGTTCTGCGGCCAGTTTCAGGCACTTGGCGTGGTACACGCGTGGGCAGAGCTCACAGCAGAGCACCTGGCCCTCCCGGTGACACACCCAGCAGTAGAAGTCATTCCTCCCGTCCTGCGGTACAACATCAACAGGGTCTGTGGTGAGTGCTGGCTGCTTCACATAGTAAAAGGGACCATGTCTTAGTTCAGACTGAAATGCAGGCAAGAGAAACAGAGGGTTGGGGGTTTCAAAACACAGGCATTAGAGATACGGCACATAGCATAGACGCACAAGGGGGGTGCACAAATGAACGACAGGTCTGTGCAACGTCAAATGCAGACTGTGACTAGGTTTCAGTTTCGGGTACCTAACAATTAAACATTCACGTGAATGATGTTTTCTAAAGCTTTCTATATGATGGATAGTAAAAAAAAAAAAAAAAAAATTCAAATGACACTGGATATCAATTACACAGTCTGTGTTTGTGTTCACATACTTGTAACTCGCAAGGTTGCAGCCTATTTAATTTCCCATAACAATCTGAGTAATTATAGAAAATCATTCTCAGTAATATAGACTACAGCCAGAAGAGAGCACATGCTTCACCTTTGTTGACTTATCATCGTATGAGTAACGAAATATTGATAAACAAAGTCAAATAGCTCACGAGAGGCACAAATGCCTTAGCCATTTAAGTCAATGATAATATTATCACTTTATCTCCACGTGTGTGTATGTGTGTGTGTGTGAGCACGTTTCACACAGGGCTAAGGAGACTTTCGCATCCATAGATAAGAATGAGAGATTACTCAATCATTTTACGAGGATTCAAAACAAGGTAGCCTGGGAAGCCTAACCTTTCCAAAGGCTATAGATTCTCTACAGGAATACAGGCTCATGAGCTGAGGTGAAAACTGGTTCCTGTATTTGATTAATGCCTGCTAAAGCATGCAGCCCAAGGCCTGTGATTAATGATGGAGGCCAGTGGGGCAGCAATGCTACCGGAAATGAGCTAATAAACGAATGGCACTAACAGTGCGTGTGCAATAGATATTGGTAATATCAACCGTATTTTTCCAGGGGTTTTTTTTTGGACCTTTTTTTGTTTGTTCCAGAACGGTATGAAGGAACCCGATTACTCGCCCACTTAAAATGTGAAGCGTGCACAGTGGTTCAGCCACGCAAGACGAAGGCCACATTCAGCAGGCTAGTTAGCGCAAAACTTAACTACAGTGCGTGGCATCCGTTTTTTTTTGCGTTTGCATGTCTAAATGCCGAACCGAATGTCTTAAACACTGACACTTAAAATATATGTATTAAATGAAAACTGCAACATGATGGATCATAAACCAGTGGGTTTTTTTTTTTTTTTTTTCTAGAGCCAGACTGTTGATCTATTTCGAAGAAAAAAATAACTACACAGACTGGAGAGTGACGTTTAGTGAAATCTGAGGAGCTGTGTCAGGGGATGCTGCACCTGGTCTTTGCTGCTGTTGACTGCACCTGGTTTCCTCTTCTTTTTCACCGGGCTGGGGGATGACTCTGAGGGAGAGTGTCCGTTGGAGGAGTGAGGGGGGCTGGGCACCTTGCGTTTCGGGGCAGTCCTCTCTACCGTCCCCACGTCTGCAACTGCAAAGGCCAAAAGCCCAAAGTCAACACGCTAAAAGGGCCTTGGAAGTCTTTTCCGTGGCTAGGCTGGCCGCAACAGCACATGCAACAGGCCAAAAATACGCTATATAAAAACTGTTTCACTGTACAAGAACTGTTATCTCTAGAGTTTCTTTGACTTTTAAAACAAATAGGCCATATGTGCTTTGGTTTTAGTGACTGGTTTGAAGCATGTCTACGGTTCACGTATCCACAAGGCAGAACCTACATATAACCATTGAGCTGCATTATAAAATGGTGTTGTGAAATGGACCAATGAGAGGACCAGATGGATATGCTACAAAGCATGATTTCTCAGTTTGCTGAATAACCATGAGATCTCTGAGACATAATGCGTTATAATATATGTTACTCTGGTTGCATTGCGGATCTTGAGCCAAGTATGTTTTCAAACAGCAAAAGGGGATTACTCATCCAGTTACTTCAGAGATACTCAAAGATATTTTTACAGGTGGGTGAACCTATTTCCTCAGCATTCAAAAACATTCAGTCACCTCTGGATCGTGTTGAGATCTCCATCCCCTCAACCACATCCGATTCCACCTTCACCTCCTCTTCAGCCAAACTGCCACACAGAGCAGAGCATATCAATGAAATTCAAATTTTAATGCAAACAATTCTTATAAAGTGTCAGAAGAGGATTCTGTTGTCTATGTCACACTGTGCCAACACTGTCCTGTAAGGGAAATTTGGAGTCCCCTGTAATGAGAGTTGCTAATTCTCAGAGACAACAAACTTCATATGCGATGAATCGTTTCCCTTTATTACATGCACAAGGGAGAAGTACACCTCAGAGATGAAGTGCAGTTCTCACTGAGGTTAAGGAGTACAGAGCTTTTCTGTGAGGCAAACTTCCAAGGACATGTGTGGGGGTATACAAGATACTTTTTCTCATGGAGCACAGGATAACTTGGTGTTCGCTCCCAGGCGGTGCAGACACACAGAGGACTTGTCTTCTACGTAGTCAGTGCTCATTGCTCTAACACACAGATACAATTTGCAGCATATAGTAATCAAGCAAGCACAGGTTGATTGATGCACAATGTTAATACTTCATCATGACAATAGTCATGAAGCACATTTTCCTTCTAAAAGTTACAATCATAATGCAAAGCGCTATTTTTCCCACAATCCTCAGGTAAAAACGCATGTCCAAAAGAAGCTTTGCTGAACTGTAGTGCCACAGTAGCAGGTACAACAACGGTTGGGTTAGTCTGCCATACAAAGAGAAACGGTGCCTTAAACTGAAAGTATTTCTGTTATGAAACTTCAGTTACCAAATGTCCATTGACTATTGGCAGACAGAAAGGAGAGAGAGAAAAAAAATGCAAATTCTTCGATTCAGTCCAGAGGTCTCGGATCTCAGGATCTCGTTCAGAATAAATATTTTCAGTGCTGTGAATATAACAGACAGGGGATGCTTAGCAGTGAAAGAATGTCTTGTACATTAGCTTCACAACCGCGCGTCTCACAGTGGGCTTGCTCTTAATAAAGCTTGTCTGTTCGGCCTCGAATCCTAATTGGACACAAAGACCTGCTGCCTGCCTCGGCTGTAATCATAAATCAGCGTTGGTTAACTGCCACAGAGAACCGAGCGCTTCTATTGCGGGAATGAAATCTTCATAGCGTTTGATCTTTAGGAGAGGAAGCATGCAAAGTAGATTAGGGCCTGGTGACTGGATATGGAAAATGAGGGATCTGAAATCAAAAAGCGGTGGAGTTCATTTTGTTACCTATGTTATTTTGAGCGCATGCTAAAAAATAAGTTGCATAATTGCCCATAATTACTTAACCAAAAATAATATTACACAGTCGCAAGACACCATGTAATTCATTTTAGTAATTTTGTGTAAGCTTTACAGTTTGTATGTACGTTGCCGTGGGGTGGGGGATTTAATGAATTTCACTATGCAAAAGATGAAATGCTCTTTAAAATTGATCTCAACAAATACCTATGTGGTACCTAAGAGGGCAAAACTAGAACATTTTGTTCCAACTGGTTGTTGTCTATGACTCCAAAAAAAAAAAAATTCATCAAATCCTACAAGAAGAAGATGAAGGTGTGGTGTATAATTACAGAACCAATGCATAGCACCAACATTAGACATGTTGTATCTATGAAAAAAAAAAACAACAATCCTGAGTGTGACTTTGAAGCAGAGACATTTTCTGATGAAGGCATCTTTAAGACAACCACTGGTACTCGTTACCCAAACACGCAGAACGTCATGGTCGGCAAACGGGATCGACTCCTATTAACGCTAGCTATGAGCGGGAAGGGTGTTTTTCACGGATGTAAGAACGTAGGACCTACGCAACACGTCATTAGATAAAGTAAAGCCTCTAAACCAATGGTCTATGGAGGGCAGCTCCATCCTGGTGCTTTACTAGTGCTACGACTTGAGGATTCAGCAGAGGGCACGGGCAGGGGCTTAAAACCGATCCAATTTCAATTTCAGAACCGGCACAAGAGCTTGTTACCTATCCACAAAATGAGATTCTGCTCCAACACACGCTGTGATCCACAAAGTCAGCCATTCGGCAGTCTGCCTGAGGAGAGAGAGCCAGCCCTACTGCTGCTCCATCTCCATCTCATCCACAAGCCCTGGTTACCATCATGTGCATCCACCTTGTCAAACAGCTCTCAAGACACAAAGATATTTCCAGTAACCAAAGCATTATTTTTCTGTCAAGCAGAGTCAATGTACAATCTGCTTCAGATACTAAACGTGGTGCCAATAGCAAAATGACGCTCTCCTTGTATTATTCAGCCACGCAAATGCTCTAGCTGCAGAATCAGAGATGAGCCGATTCTGTTTCATAGGGTTTTTTTTTTTAAATTTATGATGCGTTAATACAGACAGCCCTGAAACCTCAGATAAGATCCAGGCTGAGGTTGAGCGCAACCTCTCCTTCTCAAAGCATGTCTCTTGCTCTCTCTCTCTTGCTTTCTCCCTCCCTCTCTGCATCTCTGGGGGAGAAAATGACAGCACACACAAACACACACACACACATATACACAGACACACAGCAAAAACATCTGCAGAGACTGTACAGTTGTTTGCCATCTTGGCCTGCTCTTCTATCCCACCCTGCATGCATTGTCCAGCTCAGCAAAAAAATCCATTTCCCCTGTTATTCAATCAATATTTCGCTGTATCTCTTCCAAACCTTCATGATATCAAACCAACAAACAGTATATTACACAAATCACCCTTGTTCCATCTACACAATCTCTACCATTATATCCATAATTCAGTAGAAAATAATTCACACAGAGTAGCATACCTTTCTTTTCTTTACGAGCAAAATACACAGATTCTTCAGCCTGGATCTCTGTATTTTTTTTTTTTTTTCAATTATAAGGCCTTTTAGGGATGAGACAAAAGGTGCAGAAATTTCCAGAAGGGCCTTGCTCTCCCTGCTGCTCTCACTGCGATTGTCAATCTTTAACCTCAGCTGTGAGCTACGGATTGGTTTGAGAGCCACACGGAGGCGCCTGATTGGGCGCCAGACGTTGTGTGCCACACAGGCTCCCTTCTCCCCTCTCTCTGCTCAGATCCACTGCTGCAATGCAGGGAGGGCTTTTCTATCCACTATCAAAATCCTCAAAAAACACATTCACTTTCTCCCTCTCTCTTTCTCTCGATACCAACACACACGGCTCCTGTGTGTGTGTGTGTGTTTTTTGATGAACACAGGGTGTGTGGTTCTGCCCCAGGATAATACAAATTAGATAGCTTCTCTGTCTTCTCCACAGCTTTCAGCAGTTTTTAGGCGTCCATTTTGAGAACATTCCTTGCTTGCTGTGTCAACTGCTGGAGAATTGCTAGAGACCAAAAGCTGCTTCCCAGTAGACTGGCACACAGGAATGCAAAGAGACAGAGAGAGAAAGACAGAGAGAGAGAGAGAGAGAGAGAGAGAGAGAGAGAAACAAAAGCCTGGAAATGTCTCAAGCTTCATAAACAGATTCGATTCGGAGTATCTCCAGATCTCTCACCTTCAACTGATTACGTTATGTCTTAGCATTTGGCAGATGCCCACAAATCGAACCCTAAACACAGAAAATAATTCCAAGCACAGAATGTCTGAAAATACCATGACAGAAATACAACAAAAACAATTAATACAACCTCAGTTACTACTTATGTATGTTATCACAGCAATATAGAAACTAATAAGACCATTAACCACACATATGTGTATTGGCTTTGTCATTGTGGCCATTTTTTTATTATTGCTGTCATTATTAACATGATTTTTTTTTTCTTTTTTGGTCAGCCCAGACAATGAGGTTATATAAACCAAAAATCAGGTCAGAAATAGCTTTCGACTATTCTCCTCACAGTGCATTAAAAAAAAAAAAAGGCAAGACAGTGCCCATTTATAACCGTTAATAACAGGTTACACAGGCACGGGAAAACCACAAATTTAACAGACGTGTTAAGACTAAAGCGAGTAACAAACACTCTGTACAAAAGCAAACCGTCTATAAAAGACGAGATCAAAGGGCCTATTCTCTAATCGCTTCAGATAAGTCAGCCTCTCTCTCAAACGGATTGCAGACCATAACACAGTCCATTTAGGACACTGATATCCCGTAGCATTCCAGACAAACAAGCAGAGCCACAACGTTTTGGCTCGTGAAAGTCTGCAACCGAGGTAACTTTACACTCCCCGTGCCCTTGCGGACGGTTTTTTTGGCCCTCTGTCTCTGAAGGCAGGCAAAACACGAGCTGCTTCTTTTTTCTTCACTTGTCCTAAACTAATCCTCCTGGAAGACAGAGCCTGAACTCCAAAACGAAACAGATCAGTCAAAAAAGAAAGAGATCACCTATGTGTGTGTGTGTGTGTGTGTGTGTCAGAAAATATTAGCCTAAATCTGCTTAAGTCTGAGATGGTACTTATTAGCAGTTTTCATTTGAAAAGCTCTAGCTTCCTGTCCTCGTAGTTCACATACACATGCAAAAAAAACGCTGGGGCCTGGGTGTAAAAAAAGGGAAGCTCTATGTAATGGCTTCCAGCTCATACCAAACTAATCCCTGCAATTTGACAGATCTATAAGGCCTGCTGTGCCCCCCCCCCCCCCCCCAATAATCCACACGGACACAACTGGTCAAATCTGAGACTAAACTAGTTATTCCTGCAAACAGAAATGGACAGAATCATAAATGTACAGAGGTAAAGTCTCTGTAATAATGGGTTACCTTCTTGTCATGCTACTTTCTTTGATAAACAAAAAAAGAGGGGGAAAATAAATAAAACACGCCTTCCAAAATGACTAATCAAGACAACACAACAGAGTCCCAAACGTTTCAGTCCTAGCACAGCGTCAACCAGAACCCTGAATCACACTTCTGATTACAACGTTATCTGTGGTACAGTTTAGTCTTACGCCCTCTGCTATCCACTGGCCTTCCATTTTGAAATGCCTGGCCTATGACAGAGGAAGCCCTGAGACCTCACTCACTCCCTAGTCTCTCAGCCTCTCAGCCTTGCTCACCATTTCATTAAGAGCAGAAAATGCAGGGTGAAAGTATTTGCTTCTGACATGGTCGCCTCAGCACTAACTCTTTTTAAGCCATGTGATCCTAAGGGTTCCCACAGACAGCAAAGAAGAGAGAGAGAGAGAGAGAGAGAGAGAGAGAGAGAGAGAGATTGCTGTGCTGTGGACTTGCCAGGCTCCAGTTCCCTGGTGTGGGGATAGGCATTTTTCCCTCCTCCAGAACAAGAGCTGTATTTTTTTTTACGTTACAGATATTTAACATTAGCAGGTAGGTTAAAGAGGAAGTGAAACAATAAAAATTCAGGCTTACCTCTGTGGATGCATGGCTAAAAAACACAGTGTGTTATGTCAATGCTTATTAAAACATGGAGGACAGCCCTCAGCCCTCACTGTGAACAGAGCAAAGCCTCGACACTTCAGGCTAGCCGATTCAGCGGCCTGATAAAAGCTCTGCTGTGATTGGCCTCTTTTCATTGACAGGATGTAAGACTGCAGCTGAGTGGCTGAAACGTTTCCTGAGTGCATATCTATTGTTCAACACAGACAAGCACTGGCAATGTTAAGGACATGAGAAGAAGAGCTAGGCCTGAACCACAACATGAACATTTAAAAACTGAGTCTAGGCCACAAAAATATCTTCAACAAGCACTTGTTGTGTCGATTAATTCCCGCACTGAATCCAAACAAATATTTTAGAGAGGTGAGCAACAGTTTAACGACCAAGGCCCAAGGCCGTCCAAATAAAAAAAAAAAAGAAGAGGCCATTGTTTTCACAGTCCCTCCCTTAAGTTAAACGATACGCAAGAAGAGAAAAAACAGTCAGATAAAAAGGAAGAGAGTAAACAAGACAGAGAAACCCTTCAGCCATTTACTCAGCAAACACCTTTGCATTCCACAAAGACTGGAATGGAGTCACAAAGAAGAAATGATGACGGAAGAAGGTTCATGAACCACATTTACCTTCAGATAATGTCAATAAAATAGTTAACTGAAAACTAAGACTGCACCATGAAAAGCTCAAAGGCTTAGGCCTATTAAAATTTGAAGGCATGCTATGAGAAGAGCAAGAAAACCAGAATCATCACGATGAGTTTTTCTGTGTAATGTGTCGTCTTACTCCCTCATTTCTTCTCAGGCTGACGTCATTGATACCCAGTACAAATTGTAACATCATGGTAATTACGCTAAGTGCAAATAGTAATATTATAATACCAGTCTATTTACACTCATAGGAGGCCATATCACAACATTTGTACTAAGTAGAAATATTAACAACAAGCTATTAAGACCAACATCGTTGATGGAAATTTACTGAGCGTTTCAAAATAGTTTGTTGCCTCAGATGGTTGGCACTGTGATAGTGTGTTAAGTAAATAACTGTATCACCACTCCTTTAACCTTACATGATAACAAATAAATGAACCATTTCATTAAGAGCAGTGTAAGTGCAGTACTCGAAATACTTACAGGGCTAGTAGTTTAAAGTTATCACGATTAGCCACCTAGAGCTAATTTTATCAATGAGCTTAAAAACAGGTGTCCGTATTAGCCTAATTATAAAGGTTTTCCTGTTTTTAACCTATCAAGTTAAAATTTCCCATTAAGTTTAGAAGAGACTAAGAGTAGAACGCATTACCATATTTCCATGACCACCTGACCTTTGAGGACACCTGATGACTTACAACAAAGTATATGGCCAACAAATACAACCAAATCTCTTCAACGGACAACATCTAGGCTATACGGCATGTTTTGCTAAATTAAAAGTCATATTAACGACTCGGCCTAGTTTAGTAAGTAGCTACCTAGCTACCTTCAGCAAGATCACTCAGTCAATAACTCCAACAGTTTAAATCTGTGATTCTCAAAGTGTCGTTCCTCTTGACCGGGTGAGATCCTTCTTACACATATCCGATAAATTTTATACATTTGCTGGCCAAGAAAACTTGACGCAATCCTCTGTGGGAGCGAGACACAGAAATTCAGTGAAATCTCCACGGTAACGGTTCGGTGACACCAGGCGAAATTAGAGGTTGTACAATTCGCAAATACAGGCTGCTACTGTTAGCGAGACACACACACTCTCTCTTACATAGTTGCTAGTGCTGCAAATATGAGTCGTCATAGGTTACTGCTATTTATGAGACTTCGTGTCAGAGTATAAACTCTTTACCCATTAGCAGCCACAATGGTGAAGTTGTGGTTACATGTCTGTGTGGCGCCAAATGTCTTCACTCAGTAATTTCCTGGCTGCTGTCACAGTTAAGTGCATATCAGTGCGTTCATGGATTTAATGTTAATGTTACGTTTTCCAAAGGCATGTCTTCTTGGTTTAAAATACAAAAAGTGTCGACTGTAGGCCTATGCCCAGAGAAGGACAGATAAACCACACGCCCCTTTGTACTCCTTACTCGCTACTTAAACCAGAAGTTCTTAGGTGTCTGATTTAGTCACCTGTTAGGCAGTGCAGTACAAGTGTCTGATATGTCTGTTTCTCGTGATTACCAGCATGAGGTCAATTATCAAATTTGAGGGATGGCAAAATCTTTGCTCACTGTCTTATGAAGCTTTTGGTGAGCATGCTTAGCTCCAATGAAGACACTGTTAATACAACAGCTCTATCTATCTATCTATCTATCTATCTATCTACATCTATCTGTCTGTCTATCTATCTATCTATCTATCTATCTATCTATCTAATGAAAACACCTGCTCTCCATGCTATAGAGTTGTGTAAAGATGGGGTAGTATTTTTTTTCCTTTGCTAAAGGTGGCCTCTTGAGTCTGCCTCTGGAAATGCACCTGATGTTGGAAAATTTTGGTGTGGGCATTTTTGCAGGCATGTTCCTACATGAGGAGGAGGGAGACAGAAGAAGAATGACTTTTTTGGGTTGTGTGATCTGAGGAGTGTGAAATTAAATATTTGTCAGCACATGGCAACGCAACTGTGTTGCTGAATCATAGTCTCTGGCCCACAAGGTATGTTTATGTTTACTGTGCAGTCACTGTGAATATCACAGATCCATTTCTTCCACCTATTCAGTAACATTTAGGAACCCACACTGATCTATATTTACCTAGACAACATCCTACACTCAACACCCCTTTTAAAATATTTAAATGCAGAGTTCTATCATTTATAATGAGATTTCTCATGCCCAGTTTTTACATATTTGGTTTTGTCTTTGTGTCACACCTGTTTCTCTCAGGTTTGAATTATACAAACATTTTCTTTATTGTCGTGCTTTCTGGTTAAGACTAAATGTCCCAACTTTGTGTTCTATCATGTAAAACAAACTGAAACGAAGCCTGTAAGACTTGAATAACTGGAAAGTTATGTGTTAGAAGTTTGAGGACAGCTTTATTGATTTTATTACCCAATGCAAAGTACAAATGATGTCAGACTATCATCACTTGTCTGAGTTGATCAGGTTGAGCAGATGTGCAGATTTCTGATGTAGCTGTACGAGGCCGTCAAAGCAGCTAAACAACGCCATTAAAAATTCCTCTCCGCTGAAATAGTGCGACTGAAAGCGCTCGTGAGATGAAGTCGGCCTCTAGAGGGAGCCACTCAGCTTCGTTTGCTTGCGGTGACGTTGACAGCTTTGCTGAGGACAGCTGTCTGAGACTCCCTGCTGCATTAATAAATCACAGCACACAGAGACTGCCTGGAAGAGCTCTGCTGTGAAAAGAAAATGCCCACCAAAGAGAAAAACAGAGGCTGGGTAATGATGAATTTGCTCTTCTCTGTGACATATGCAGTTTTCTTCATTCAAAGAGCCTCATGAAATTATCCAGAAATAGCTTGTCATGCACCATGCCCTTGAAATAGCTAATTCAAGCCACATTATTTACTGTTCTTGATGACTTTCCTTTTTTTGCCTCTTCAAAAGGCGATAAATATTTGGAAATTAAGCTAAGGAAAACTGATATTGAAACTTTTTTCTTCTACTTTTTTACTTTAGGATCTGAGGAAAAATATCGAATAAATTGCAAAATCGAAAATCCATGCTCTGTATCTACTTCCCTCCCAGTACACTGAATGAAAAAAAAAAACTGTACCTGTCATTTTACACTCAGGACAAAAGGTAGAATAATGTTTCTTGGAAAAGTTTATAGTAACAAAAAAGACAGCTATACGTATCTGTATTTACTTGATTTAAAGTATATGCTTCTTTTGTTTAGGAACACGGTTTATACATGCATTTACATTTATGTGTGTAGGTATTATAATGTCTTGAGTCTTCCAGGCACTGAAAGGATAGTTTGGGGGATGGGCAAGTGGAATGGAGGCACATGGTTGGTTGGGTGCAGGTAGAGAATCTATAGATACATATGATTAGGGGGCTATCTCCTGTCCTTTCAAACCGTTATCTCCTGCCTTTTCAAAGTGGATAGGCTGAGTGGGGAAAGGAGGGGGTGGGGTTGGGATAAAGCATCTCACACTCACTGGAGGGGGGAGGTCAATATGTGCTGCGCAAAGGGGGAGGGGCCACAAACAGGTCTGTGGGCCCCTGAGGTTTCTGTGGAATGTAATTGAGGCTCTCTCATTCTCACACAGACATATACATCCCCTTGTTAACACTGATAAAGTTGTACTGAGCAGACAACTTCTGCAACTGTTGCCAGTGTGCCCAGAGAGCCTGGTAATTATTTGGGTACAAACACAGTTATACAAAGTGTTGCTGTGTTTAAAAGTGTTTTCATGTATTACTGAGTTGTTTAAATCCTCAAAGTGCTTTTCAAAGTTGAAGAGTTCTTGTATAGAGTGTGTCACCCAGTTATAGTTTATTCAGTTCGTTACCTTGGTGTCCACATTCTTTTTCAGAACAGATTACAGGGTGCTTGTGATGAAATGTCCTGACAGGAAACAGCAAGCAATGAGCTAATTACTATAGCCTCGCTCCCTCCCTCACACACACACACTCACTCTCTCTCAGCCTTTTTTCCCCCTCCCCCTCTCCCCACCTCCCTCTGTTCTCTTGCTCTTTCTCTCCCTCCCTCTTTAGCACTGTCTCCTCCAACAGTTGAAATTCTACACTGGTATGCCTGAGAAATCACCATGGCGACAGGTTCAGCACTATCTTCCATGGTTGGTCTTCAATGGGCAGGACACCCTTCAGTCTCTGTGTGGTACCCACAGACAACAGTGAATTTTTCTACTTTATTATAGATTACGTCTATTCTTATACAACCTTGTGTACCTAATAGATGGAAATCTCCCCTTTTAAAATTTGTATGCACTTTTAATCCTTATTTTCTCCTGAGGACAACCATTAAATTTAATATATGCCTCAGTGTGCATTTGTGCAGTTTTTCTTCTCAGACTTGCTGGAGAGTTGATTTTTCCTGAATAATTCAATGTGGATATCTGTGCGAATTTTGCAACATACGCTTATCAAATATCCAGCCACATAAAAACAAAGCCACCAAAATTCAAAGACAAATCGTAAAAATCCCATTGTACATTTTTTCACTCAACTTGTTAAAACGTGTCTATACATTACATGTTCTCACAAACTATCATAACGAAAGATCATTCGACTTTGGCATTGGTAGATGTAACATTCGTAGATGGATATTCAACAGCTATGCAAATTTAGTCGTCTTTTCTACTTATTAGGGGGGAGTTGACGGTTATCTGTCCACATAGCTTCGCAGGTAAGCTAAAAATAAATGCACTATGATACCGCTACCACTGTGATCTCTTACTGGTTCTGTTTTTCATAGGGGGTGGGGGTCGTGTAGTTGTAGTTTCTTTCTCAGTATAGTCACACAAACTGAAAAAGGGGAGGAGGTTACAAGAACTACAGTACCCATGATCCCGTGGAAATACGGTTCAAGCTGGCTTCTTTGCGCTTTGGGAGTGTTTCCCATTTAAACAAACATAGAGCTGAAGATGGCGGAGGCTTAGAAGTGGCTAAAAGAAACTGGTGTGCTATAGTGGCTACATGTAAATTGGTGAGTAACTGTGGTTCGCTGCATTAACCACTGGATATTAAATACTTGCATACAATAATTGAGTGTATTGTGCGGTATTTTTGAAACAGGATTTCTAAACCATTCTAGATCTTGTACTTAGACTGCCTGTGAGACAACAATCGTAGTAACAATGTTGCAATAGGCTGGAGTCTTGCGCACGTTTGTTTGTTTTGACGTTTGTATTCTATCACTTATGTTACAGTTTGCTTTGATACGTGACGTAGACGTTTTTCAGTTTTATTACTAATTGACTGACTGACTCTAAACGTTTTTGCAAAGACGTAACGGTGGTGGAAAGACCACTTGCCTACAAAGTTCATTAACAATTTGAGAGTACCATTGCTACCATTGTCGCGCATGGGCTATTGCTTAAAGGAGAGTGATTTTTTCCTTAGCAGTACATCTGTGTGATTACTTTTTTTCTTAACCGAGCTACTCATATAAAACGTAACCTGATTTACTGACTGATCATCGAATACCATTGGTACTTCGTTACTTCAGCTATTGTATCCCTAACCCGAGCCCACAAAGCAGTTGTTGGCACGCATAAAAGAAGTTTGCAGGTGAAAATATTTTAGATAGTAACATCCCATTTACTGATGAGCCTCAGTTTGACTGAAGTAACATTGAGTTTCTATAGGGAGCAGCGCTTGTCCCGCGTATCAGCGTTTGTCCCGTAAGCAAGGGTGAGCATGAAGTGAAAATACTTCAGTACGATAGTACGATATTTGTTTTAAAAAGTACTGAGATACTTTTTTATGGTATATGTCATTTGCTTAAGCACAGCATTTTCTTGAGTTCTTAACTTTTACTCAAGTTTCATTTTGAAAATATTGTAAGCCATTTTTCACTCCGTAACACCTTGCGTCACGTTGAGGAAGTAACGACACCTTTTTCCGAGCCTGGAAAGTATTACAGCGTCTGTGGTACAATATTTTTGATGAAGTTTAACTCGACTAAATGTACACCAGATCAAACTTCTCTATTTGTTTGTAAAACAAATACTGCACAGTGTACTGACGCTGACGGGTCCCGTTTGAGCGCTGTAGTGTATTTAAGAGTTACTGCGTCGTGTATTCACCCCTGTGTGTGTGTGAGTGGCGTACAGCTTCATGAACTCCAGTTTACAGTCATGTGAAGTCCAAATTTGAGTAACTACAGAGTTCATGGACTTTTCCCATCATTTCAGGGTCAAGTTTGGGAGGTTTACTTTAAAGAAGTTCCTGTAAAGGCCTTGAAATATTTTTTCGTGCTGAAGAAAAGTAAAAAAAAAAAAAAAAAGCCATCAAACTTTTGTCTATGTAGTTCTGACTATAATGTAATCGTATCAAACAAAAATCGCCATGCTTAGCTGTTTTACACACTTTTCTGTGCGTATGGACTGGCCTGTTGAAATCTTTCTCTGAAATACTGATCTCTGTAATGGAAATACTCTTACTGGTACAAATGTGTCAGATGTGTGTATAAGCAGGCTACTACTTCCTACTGAAACAAACACAGAGGGTGGATATTGACTTCTAGCCACAACCCTGTCAGCCCACTCTTTCCAATTAATACAATTCCGTTTCCAGTGGAGCCATATCACATAGCTTCACAGCATATAATTGGTGCAAGATATTTATATAATATGCCACTGTACATGTTATGTATGTGATTTACTAGGATCGTTTTTTTTTTTTTTCCTAACTTATTATCGTGTGTGCATGACCAAGAGAGAACCCGGTACCTCTTAAAAAAAAAACAGATTGCATTATTTGGTCTCAGAGCATTTGTACAAATGTGTCGGTGAGAATTAAGAACATGGTATTATGTTTTTCCTTTGACTGGAGCATGAGGTTCTCTGATTGGTTGAGGAAAAGTTTTAAAGAGTCACATTTTCCCCTGCACTGTAAATAGTTGCTTTGGACTTTGATACCACCAGGAAGGCCAGCAAAAATTGATCAAAAGTACATAGGTCAACACAGAGGTGTGCTTACTAATACTGGGTGAAAACTGCATGTAATCACAATCTATAGTCGCCTAACTCAAATATTTAGAAATATTTTTTTCTGTCAGATATAGGTCACCTTGAGACATAAGTGAAACTTGCAATCATTAATGTCATGTCTGTCGTTACATGTAGATTACAGACTGCAGTGTATATGAGAGTTTTCATTGGACCTGGTGGTAGGTATTTCCCCAAGTTCATGGTTGTGTTCCAAATTCGACTAAGGGGATATGAGTAACCATAATTTTATGAATCCTCTCTAGTATTATAGCTGACTACAAATGGTGTTTTGAGTTTCTGTAGGTCTTTGTATTCTTCAGGTCTCTTCTCTACGTCTGAGTGGTGAGTTTGTGTGAACATGCACAGGAGGACACTGTTGGTTCTTTCTGTGGGAAAGAGCGCTCTGAAAAGTTGTTCAAAGTGGTGGAGAGCAGAGCACCCCCACCCCTCTCCCTCTCTCCCTCTCTCTCTCTCTCTCCCTCCCTCCCTCTCTCTCTCTCCCTCCCTCCCTCTCTCTCTCCCTCCCTCCCTCTCTCTCTCTCTCTCTTTCTCTCTCTCTCTCTCTCTCTCTCTCTCTCTCCTTCTCTCACACACAGGGTGTCAAGCTGCATTAACAATGAATCAATCTTGTGTTAGATCTTTTGACTGCAAAACGGGTTCAGAAGTGACTTGGCTGCACGGCTGTCTGTCTTCATCCATTTGTTGCTGTGTTCCATAACTCATTAATTTACCCCAACTCCCAGGGGAATGAAGACTGCCTTTTGTTGTTTTGGGAGTTGGTTTCAGAGCTTAGTAAAATTAGCTTTGGAAACTGCAGAGTTGGAGCGAAAAAAAAATACAGTTTATAAATCTGAACATCAGTACCATTATCAGTACCGCCATTGGAAAAACTCTTTTCTCTGGACTCTCTCCTCCTTTGGTGGTACAGTGTTTAGGTGTTTGGCATTGGTTGAATGTGTTGTGAGCAGTAATAAGTTAAGGGAGGAGGGGTGTGGATGCCTCATCACCTTTCTGTGACCTAGTGCCACTTTTTGATGACTGTCTCCACTCTGTCTTTGTCATTGCATTTTTCCCTCAGTGGTGTTTTGAGTGTTTGAATGGATGGCATTCTTTTAGTGTGGCGTCAGGGGTAGCTCTGTTTTTGTGTGTGTGTGTGTGTGTGTGAGAGAGAGAGAGAGAGACACATAGAGAGAGACACAGAGAGAGAGAGAGACACAGAGAGAGAGAGAGACACAGAGAGAGAGAGAGACACAGAGAGAGAGAGACACAGAGAGAGAGAGACACAGAGAGAGAGAGACACAGAGAGAGAGAGACACAGAGAGAGAGAGAGAGAGAGAGCATGAGCTTGGTTCATGAGAAAGTAGTCACTTTTAGAAAAGAGAGAAAGTATTTCTGTGTATCAGGTGAGAGTGTGAGTGTGTGTGTGTGTGTTTAATGTAAGATTAATAGCTGGGGTGAGCAGCAGTGGCTAAGGGAGAGCTCTTGATGACAGTGGGTTGAAACAAAAGCTTGATTGTTTCCCTAATTGAAATTTGATACCTTGCTCTTGATGGTAGCTTCCTCCCCCCCCCCTAAGGGTTTGTTAAGGTGTTGGCAGAGAACTGGCTTAATTTCTAGGGCTGAGTAAAAGTGCTATTGCTTAACAATGTTTTGTTGACCTAAAACATGGAATGACTTACAGATGACATTTCTGTGAGAGTTTTGAAAGAAGATCCGTAAACGTAGCAGGCGTATTGTGTTGTACAACTAGCTTTATTTCAGATAAACACTCTCAGCAGATCCAGCAAGGCGGAAACCCTCACCAGAGGCTCCACCTTAGATTCCAGTGAAATTTTTCTAATTGTTTGGTGTGTTCAGGAACATGACCGTGTCTCAGTTAACCCTGTGAATGTGTCTCCATTGTACTAAAACGCTTTAGAGTAGGGACAGCAAAACTAAAGTGAACAGATTTCAGTGAAGTTCACGGAAGCTGATAAGCTGACCTCCCTGTTCATTGATTCATTGGTTTGTTCCTATATACCTGCAGGCTATACCAGAAATTAGTTCCAGATGATCTTTATTTTCAGATTACAGTTTCAGGTCTCAGCAAATGTATTTTCTATCTCGCTTTTGAAAAAATTAGTGCAGAAACGTTTTAATTTTGTTGTCCCCCATTTATAAGCATGTTTACCAAGCTTCAGGCAACACCATACGATAGTTTCGTTTCTCTAGTTATTTATGTGTTTTGTCAAACATTAGAAAGTTTCTAAGACTTGTTATGGCTTTATTAAGGTTTTGAGTGCTGTCTGTGTCCTGGATGAAATTTTACAACTGCCTTTTCCACTAACCCCCCCCCGCTCAAATTTGAATGGAATGTGTAAGTTGCATCCAGCTGTGCCTAGTTGTGTAAAGCAGAGTTGCCATGACGACACTCCTGCACGCCTGGCTCAAGGTCGTTCACGCGATGACGACGAATTGCGTCTGCCTGATGCTGTGCACATGACATACACAGACAGAGGGCTGGTGGAAAAAAAAAGTGCAACAGTGTTGTGGGTGTTGAAAGTGAAACCTGGCACCTTATACACAGAAACGTGTAAAAACATGTTGAAATGTTCTCGAAGCCTAAAGAACTAACTGGATGGAGAAAAGTACATGACGGAAAGATCATGCAAAATGCCTTTAGAAGCCTAGGAAGCTTTTGGACAAGTCAAATTTAGATGTCCTTGTTTGAATCAGATTAACTCTTGTAATTCTCTCCTCCTTCATAAGGCTTTTGGGCAGTGCTCAGTGCAGCTGAAACTGTATTTTCCCCCAGCAAGGGTGCAAAAACTTTAGGAGTTTGGAAGCCTGTTTTGATCATTCACAATGCAAGCGAATCTGGAGTTAGTTAAGAAAAAAAGATGGTAAAATGACTTGTCACTGCTGAGGGAGGAAAGAAAAAAAAGCCAATAAGGAAGAGAAGTGCACAGTCCTGTTTTTTTTTTTTCTTTCTTTCTTTCTTTCTCTCTCTCTCTTTCACTCTGTCTCTCTCTCCCTCTGCTAAAGAATGCTTGTAAAACGGGTTCACCCCGAATACGCCAACAGGAGGGTAGGACTCTGGTGTGGTCTTGTTACAATTGTAAAAAGTTAGCAAGGGCTCTATGTGTTTGTGTTTTGTTTAGGGGCCCCCTTGTATAAAAGGGGAGAAGAAGTTTTTTAGTCTGAGATAAACGTTACCAGATGCTTTCTCCGTCAATCAGGCCACAAGTGCCGAGCAAGTCAACTCTGCATGAACTTCTCAACTGCTTAGTGACCACCTTGTTTTCACTCTGCCAATCTCCCCACCCCCTTCCTGCCTCTGCTCTGCCCCCGCCCACTCCGGCTTTCTTCGATTGTGAAGTCGTGAGTAAAAGACTCCAGTCACCAAACCAGAGTAGAAGTTACTCTAAATGTTTTATACAGTAGCATCAAAACCACAGAGCAATAAGTTACAAGTCTTCAAGCCAAAACGTGTCTGCAATATGGGCATTGCAGGTATAACACAGATGAAATCCGGCCAAAGACGGAAAATCCTTCCCTCATCCTTTCTTCACTGTAATATTTAATCTTTCTGGTCCTGCTATTCTGGAAAACCTCTTTCTCTTTTGCCCTTGGAGAAACTCTTCACAATTATTTTCATAGCCTACATCCTGAGTCCTCTCAGAGGAGTAAGTAGCATGACTAAGACAGCACATGGTGCTGTTTTACGTTTAAGATATGAATCCCAGGCTGCTTCCCTTCAGAACTGGAATACAGACTGATCAGTCGGACCAGTTGTACACAACCATGTTTACCATTACGAGGATATGGTGGAAGTCCTGGACAAAGCTGATACTGGGCTCTGACTGGGCTGTTTAATCAAGAAATACACTTACCTTTCCGTGTGAGAAAAACACAATAATGTCCATTGGTACATGGTTGTTTTTATACTTTAATACTTTTTTTTTTTTTATAGGCTTTTTTTTTTTTAATTTTTGACGTGTGTGTCACTGGCACATTTAGGCTATGGCTGTGCTTAGGCCTGTATTTCAGTTTCACTTTAATGTCGTCCAGCATATTTACAAAATCAAATCATGGAACGCCATGCTTTTTCTGTGCCTTTGAACTTGGAGTGCATACAGAAGTGATTGTTTCTGTCGCATTCAGCCTGTGTCCGCTTTGATTTGGTGGAGCCAACAAACGAATGGACCTAAATTCAGACGGTCAATGTGGTTCACAACAACTTAGCACTTGTATGTCTGCACCTCCAGTTCTCATTGTTCTCATTCATTGTAAACCCCAAGAGATGTCTTTTTCTGAAGCGGTCTGATATAGCTTTTATTCTGCTGTTCTCTCGCTCCTTCTGCTCGGTCAACCTCTTAAGTCCAAACTCATTGCTTGCGCTTTAGAGGTTGACAGAGTCAAGAAGGAGAGATTAGCTGTCCTGGAAGCTCCATCAATAATTCAATGAGAACTCAGGGTACTGTTTGACCGTTCTGACTGTACTCATTTTCTGCATGCAACCAGAAGTTGTGAACCAATCTTCAGACAGCTTCCGAGAGCTCATCTCGAACCCTGATTGGGCTTTGTTCTTGACGTAGTCTTGTTTCAACCTCCGAAACGCTCTCTGGAGAAAACACCTTTCAGGGACATGAAAACTTCATTTTGTAATAATGTTGTAAATATTGAACAAAAAAGATTGTTATCACCTTTTAACATCTGCATTGACAGAGGTATCAGAGTGGCATGTCTTGACTGGCGCTGAACATTTTACGGGTTGGTTTTAATCTCCAATGACTTTTGAGCAAAAAGAAACTCGACTCATTGAAGCGGAGATGAATTCGTAAAACGTTTCACGTTATCTTGGGTTTCACGTTATCATACAGTATCCTTGTCTTGTGATTCCCTCTCACATCTACCTGCCTGTCACCTTAGCATTTCTCTTGTTTATAGTCCGTTGTCAAGGGGACCAGGCAGGCTGTGGGCAGACTGTCTGTTACGCAAAAAGAAAGATGTTATGGTGGCTCCTCTATTTTTGGGTAAAAAAAAAAAAACCCTGAAGCTCAGTTGCAAATTAAATATGCAGACTAGCTGGTACAGTCTTTAAGATTCATGCCTGGAAAGTCTCTGCTCTGACCCGGAACCGAGAGAGTCTTGAAGAAAGTGAGACTCGATCTCACCCAAATGCTTAATCATATCAGAAATATGTCTTACATGCACTGCTTTTGCTCACTGGAGACTTGTTTAACCAGTTAAACTCATTTATTCTTTTAGCCCCCCCCTACACACACCCACACCCACACACACCCACACACACATACACTCATGCACTGTTCAGCAACCACACCCATTAAACATATGATGCAAAAAGCAAATGGTAAGAGGTTTCAGTCCAAATGTTTTTCTCTTGTCCTTTCAAATCATAATGAATGTTTGTTATTTTTTCTTAAACCAGTATCAGCAGAAATGACACTGGGAGATGCTGATTCATGACCGAACGCATCATTATCAGTCAAAACTCACTGGCAGGCAGTTCTCACTTTCCACTTGGCCTGTTTACTCTGCCATAAGACGCAAGTTTTAATTCTGAGCAGCAAGCTCTGTATTGTACCTGATATCTCACATTTGCCAGGGTGCCAGTGGACAGTTGTCTCTGTGTCGCCAAAGTGGAGATACTGCATTGAACATAAATACAGACTTGTACTGGATTCAGTTTTCCATCCAACTTAGCCAAAAACTGACACCCACGAGATGGTTTCTGCCCTTCTCACTCAACACCCAATCGGACCACATCGGCATCGTGCAGGGTCAGGGCGCTGACCTCAACCTAGGTCAAGGGTTATCTTAAAGAGAAAAGAAAAGCCAACAAAAGCAAATGGCCTCTAACCTTTCTCATTCTCTGGAGAGTGCTGAAAGCTAGATGCCACTTTGCTGATGTTTTAGAACATTCACTTGATGATGGTTTGAGGTGAGCTCCAGGTAAAGCAGATAATGATGTGCGTAAAGCCAGCTCTGCTTTTAGAATAACTTTGGTCATTCATAGAGAAGCACGCTCTTGAGATACAAATGGTTCTGCTCATTAAGAGGCCACATTGGTTCGGGAAGATTCTTGTTCCCGCGGATTGCCGCACAGATACGATAGCGTCCTCATCGTGTGCTTTTTGCGGTAAGCACCACATAATGAATGTGTAGGACATGTTGACCTTCACATGACCTTACATTACTCAGCCGTCTTAAGATCGTCCAACCTGAGCTGGGCAGTCCACTTTGTACTGAGATGCTTTCTCTCTTGAGCACTTTTATCTCACTGCACTTTGTGATTGTAACTTATTTTCAAAGGGAAGAGAAATGTCAAATAGGCTATGCGATGTTAGGAAACAACGGGGGGGGGGGGGGGGGGTTCTATAAAAGCTCAGCACAGCTAAACGTATGAGCTGACTCAACCCAATTAGTCGATCCACCCCCCAATCCCCCACCCCTCCTTCCTTTTTAGCTGCAAGTTTTTCTTCCTTTTAGCAGCATTTTCAGATATTGCAGGGCTGTAATTCCCTCCTCCTCTGTGGGGTGCTTGGCCTGTGTGACCCATGTGTCCAGTGTGTCCTCATAAGTCATTTAAACATGCTTTTAATAGTGTTAGCCTGCGTTTAAGCAGCATGTGGAGTAGCAGAAGGAGAGAGAGAGATTCTGAATCACTGGGGGTCATACGCTCAGGTCATATTTGGTGAGGGGGTGGTGGTGGTGGTGGTGATGGTGGTTTGGGGGGGGGGGGGTAAATGTGAATCAGTGAAGGGCACTTAACCCACTTTGCTACGACAACTAATTTTGTCTGTGAATGACGTTGACAAAAGTTCAAAGCTTTGTATTTATTCTAGTCATCAGAGCATCTGGCATATTAGCGAGGCAGAAGCGTATGAAAACTGCGTCTGAATGCAATTTGGCTTTCAGCAGTTTGTGTGCGACTGGCCCACAGTTTTTGGACCCTCAGCATTTGGTTTTGTGAAAATGTGAATCGACCGAACCGTTTTCCTTTTCAAGATAAACAACACCAGTGTATTATTTTTGTTTCTTAGTAGGCAGTTGCCTCAATCTGTTCTTTAGCGGTCACCCATGTTTTTTCATATATATATGTATATATATCTATATATATAAGGATAATCATGTATTTTCTTAAACCTGTGCCCATGAAAATTGCATATGGGTGACGTGTTAATCCTTAAACTGCATTGTTCCCAGCGATTTTACCTCCGTCTCAGCGAGTGTGCTCTTATTTCTGGAACACAAAGAAAGTCTTTTTTTTAAAACCTAAGCTGAAGACGTCTTTGCCAACTTTTATGTGACAACCCCTGTCTTCTATGAATTTACAAACAAATGAAACTGTTTTGTGAGAGTAAGGGGGTGGGGGATGCGCTAGTAAAAAAAAAAAAACAGAGGTGAGGATGTGGAGGAAAGAAAGAAGAGGGAACTAGCGGCAGTCCTCCTAAGAGTAGAATTCGTTGCGGGGGTCAGAGTTCATCTACCGCTCCGCTCGGCTGTCATTGGCTGAGGAAAGGTGAAATTAAAACCACTGTAAACTTTTGACCCCGGCAGAGCTGTGTAGGAACGCCCCACACTGGCGTGGAACAGAGCCTGCTCTCTTCCTGTGTTTACTCCATGGATATGTACAGAGAGAGCAAGAGAGAGAGGGAGAGGGAGAGAAGGAGAGAGAGGAGGAGGGAGAGAGGGAGGGAGGAGGGAGAGAGGAGGAGGAGGAGTATGAAATCGGCAGAGCTGCAGTCTGAAATGAATAAGGGCTTTTCAACACCACAGAACAGTCAACACTGACTGTAAAAAAAAAAAAAAAAAAAAAAAAAAAAAAAAAGAGAGAGAGAGAATGAAAAAAACTGAGGGGAATGGTGAAACGCAGAATGTTTAAGCGTGTTTCTCTCTCCTTGCATAGGCAGGCAGTTTTCCCCTCTGTCGGGTTCAAAAAGCCATGGATGTTTTTTTTTTTTTGTCGAGCTGAGCTAGGCTTTTAAAATGGGATTTTTATGAGGAAAATGAGGCCCACCCTCTGGTTTTTCCATTTGGTCGGCGAGTGGAGTGTGGAAGAGGTGATGCTACGTTACCTCACTGGGTAAAACTGGGGCCAGACTGGGTTTCACTCTCTCCACTCCGCCAGATGAAAGCCACCTCTGTCAGAGATTAATGAATCAATCTACATAATACTACCCCACTCTTTTGATACATTTTTCTCCCATGCATAGTCTTTTTTTTTGTTTCAGCAAGGCTTTGTTCTCTCTCTCTCTCTCTCTCTCTTTCCCCCTCTCCCCCTCTCTTTCTCTCCATCTTCTTGTTTCCAGAGTCAAATCTGTCAGCCTTGTGTCTTCACTTGCACTCTGTTTTTTTTTTTTTTTTTTTTTTTGCCTGGTGCCGGCAGTTTTTATTTGTCAGAATTACGAGACAGGGGAGAAAAGATGCAGGTATCTGCACTGTGGGGCTTTTAAGCTGATCCAGAGCCTAAGCAGGAATGGGAGGGGACACAGATTGCTTTCTCAAAAGAAAGATTTTGTGAGGAAAAAAAAAAAATCGATTGTGATTGTGATCTGAATATCCTGCCCTGTCCCATCAGAACAACCTTTCCTTGAATCCCTGGAAATCTAAAGGCATTAGGAAGTGTGCATGCGTGTATGCGTGTGTGTGTGTGTGTGTGTGTGTGTGTGTGTGTGTGTGTGTGTGTGTGTGCGCGCGTGCGTGTGAGCCCCACTTCCCCGTGTGTGAGTTAGGTGTGGCTTGTACCGCAGAGTCTGTTCTGTTCTGCTTCTGATGCTCAAACACATTCACTCTGAATATTCTGGACTTTCTAAGAAGGACATTACCTTAAATCAGGAATGGGTAGGCTGCCTAACTACACACAAACATTCTCATTCTCTCTCTCTCTCTCTCTCATACACCCTCACACACTCACTCACTTGTATACTGAATCCCCCTTCGTGTCTCTGTTGGCTAGCATGGCCTAGCCCTTCAGCGCCACACAGCTGCTAAAAATGGAAAGGGAGAGAAAGAAGAGGAGGAGAGAAAAAGAAGAAATGAACTGGTTTTGCACCCATTGCCCTCTCTCTCTCTGTGGATTTGGGAGAATCCTTCAATCCCCTTTAAACCTACAGAGAGAGGCTCTCTCCTATTTTATCTATCTATCTATCTATCTATCTATCTATCTATCTATCTATCTATCTATCTATCTATCTATCTATCTATCCTTCCTTCTCTGCATAGACAAGCAAGTCTATGTTTCTCTACATGTCAAGTAAACTTCTAAAATACAAAACCTGTTCATAATTGTGTTTTGTATTCTGGGAAACAGTTTTTCCTCTTTTCACCACTTCACCATTTGTCTCTTCTTTTTCCGCACTCGTTCTTGAGACAGGACCTGGCTGGAACAGTGAGTTGTCAGTGTTCTCTAGCATGGATAATGGAGGCACTTTTGGAGAGGTTTACAGCTCAACATTTTAGTCTGCACATGTACACACATGCTCAGCATATGTCTGCCTGTCTTGGATTCAGTCCATTGTGTGCACCCCCCCTTTCTCTCTTTCTCTCCCCTCTCTCACTCTTTTACTCACTCACTCACACTCTCTCTCACTCAGTTGCATATAATGTAGCATGTGCTTAGACTAAATTCTTTAAGAAGGACACAGTGAATCTTGTCTCAATCACAGGAAGCAATTCTGCTTTTGTCCCTGCCAATTTGTGTTTACATGGAGGATGAGTTGACCAGTGTCTCATCTGTGTCTTCAGAGAAGAGCATAAAGACAGAAAGCCCTTCCTCTGTATTCTCACTATCTGTTTGCTTTAGCTGTTTGTGACTTTTTTAAAAAAACAAAAAAAAAAAACCCATCCCACTGCAGGCACTCAGTTGTTTATCAGATTTGGAAATGTCGAGACAGACAGTAGTCTCCATTTTGCACACAGCTCTGCAGACAGTAGTCTCTGGAGGTTTTTGTCTGTGTGTGTATAGCATTCCTACCAGCCCACAGTGCTGTAGAGTGGTACGAGTGTGTGTGTGCGTGTGTGCGTGCGCGTGTGATGTTTGTTGTTTAGCCAGCGTCTCACAGAGCTCAGATTACACACTTTATTTCAGGCCCAGCTAGAATGTGCCTGCTATTCCGGTCCTGAATGACACCGCTGGTTTAGAACAAGCCCCGAGAGCACCAGTCCACTACTCTTCCTTCTTCATTTTCCACCCTCTTTTATCACTCCGTCCGTTACCTCACGCCCTCAGTCAGACTGTTTCACCACGCCGTTTCATTTTGTAACAATGGGTACCGTAGACAGAGTAAAGTTATTGCAACATATAGTTGCTATTTCTGGAGCAAATAGCAGGGGTAAGGCTGTTCTGTTACGTAGCTCAGACACTGTACAGACTCTTAACACTTCCAGCGCTCTGTATTTCAGTAGGAACAATTAAATTATTTCAATCATTTTAATAAGCGTCACATAAAACAGAAGATGGTTTCTACTGTAATCCCACTTCTTCAACCTCCAGATTATACAAGATGGGTTTTTTTTGGGGGGGGGGGGGTGTTGGCAGTTTTTGGAGCTTTTCATTGCATCACACCTGTTGATTTGCCTTAGACTTAAAAGAAGAGACCAGAACGGGGGCCCATTGGGGGGGAAAAATAGTTGAAGCTGCTAGACCCTCTTGATTAAAGTTGGATTTCTGAGTGTGGATGTGACTGACAGTAAGTGTACTGGCTAACCACACAAGACCACAGGTTCTCTGAGCACTGGCAAGATTTGTTCAAGGAGTCCAATGAGGAGGACCAAAAGCTTGTTGTCATTGTGATAACTCTATTTAAAGGTAGTAAGTATGCTTCACATTAGTCAGAAATCAGGAAAACGTTTTATTGCCTTCTCGTCTCGGCTCTACCCCATGGAGGAAGAAGTGAGGTTGATTTTTACATTTGGCTCGAGAGTAATACCACAAGAGATTATTTTTAGTGATGACTCCCCTTTGTCTGGTCCAATAAAATCTCATTATGGTTCTGAGAAAATTGTCATTATTTTTAGAAAAAGACTTTTTTTTCTCTCTCTCTCTCTCTCTCTCTCTCTCTCTTTCATTCTTTTATCTGTAGGGTTTTTTTTAAGCTTGTTTTTGTCCTACTGTCACACTTTTGTCTAAATATAGAAAGGGTAAGATTTTCAGCCTCTGTTTCTCTCTCTCTCTCTCTCACACACTCACGCACACAAACACCTGCTGACTTTCTTTTCCAATTATGTGGCTTAGACTTCAGATCAGTCTTCTAGCTGTGCATGGCTCATTTCAGTTTGCCAATGATCTGTATGAAGACCCCCCCTACCACACAAACACGCACACACATACTCACACACACACACACACACACACACACAGGACAGATAGTTGTTGTTTTTGCACACGTGTGTATATACATATATACCTTTATACGACCTCTTCTCCGTCTGTAGCAGAGACAGGAAGTAGCTCCATAAATAATGCAGGTAAAGTCTCCATGGGGCCGGGGGATGATGGGAAATGAAGACATTACAGACAGGTAGTCAAGGAAACAGACTTAGGAGCAAACAGGCTGGCTGACTGCGTTGACTAGGTCTTTGCCCAGTCATAACCAGAGAGAGAGCATTCAATGATTCTCATTCTGTCAGTCTGAGAATTTGTTTCTGTTAGACTGTTCTTCCCTCTTAGTGACACATTTCGCCATGAATATGGAATGTAAGGAAAGTGGTTTTGCTCAAGATATGACAATTTTTTTGCTATATAATGGTCTGAACAGGTGTACACCCAGCTTTAGGAAAAAAAAAAAAAAGCACAAACAAACAAATTAAAACGCTTAAGCCTTTTTGAATAGACATTTGGAATCTTTTTTTGGTTTGGAATTTATTTGCATACAATCTAATAATTGCACCTTTTTTTTTTTAGCGAGGAAAATGACAGCGGGGGAATTCTTTTCATATGACTTGTATTTTGCATCGACATGCTTTATGAGAATAGAAAAAAAAAACAAACCATCTGCTCAGTTGCCTATGGAAACATCTCATTTGTTCTTTCTTACTTTTCCGGCGCCGATGCGCGTGTCTGCGATGGACGTTGTTGTTTGCTATTGGAGAGAGAGATAGAGGGAGAGAGGGTGTGGTGTTCGGGAAAAGGATGCTAATGCAGACGGTTGAACAAGATATGTAAATCTGGCCTCTGGGTGGCTAAAGGCCCTTTTTTTCCAGGAAGAGGAAGTGATGATGTGGAGGGGGGGGGGGGGGGTAGCAATGGGAGGATGCAAACAGGATGCCTGCTTCTGTGGCTTCCTGTTTCTGCTCTTCAGAAAAAACACATTTTCACATGAAGATGGGCAAAATTCTCAGTATGGCTTGAAGAAGTACAGCCTGTTTTCCGTTTTCCCTTTTTTTTTTCCCCCCTCTGTTGTCAGTATAAGGTTGCTTTTCTAGAATGTTTTATGCCGTCACCATGGAAAATCAGGAATAGTCCTCAGAAGAAGAGATTATATGAAGAGATAAATTGGTTTATGAAATGAGCACGAAAGAACATCAGTTGTTTGCGCTAGATACTAGAGTTTCCACTCAAGCAGGATTACAATCATGGAAAAAACCATTTGCTCACTGAAGAAATTCCTGACAACTAAGTTCGATTTGTGAGAAATGAAGTCTGGTACTCTAGTGCAAGCACTTGTGATCAAGCTGGTTATGCATAGCATGGTGTTGCTAGCATATACTTGTACATTTGATTTTAATAATTGTTTTGTCTTTTGAGGGTACCTCTCCCACCCCCACCTCCCTCCTCCCGGTGTTAAAATGCGTTATGAACCACATTATGAAGTTCTCCCAATGTTTCAAGCGCTACACCTTACTGAAGTTAGGTTAATGAAATAAGTCTAAAGAAACTGTCGGTATGCTCCTTGGCTGATAAAAAAAAAAAAGATGGAATTTAAAAAAACCCAATTCTACTTTTTCAATTCATCTGTCATCTGTGCTTTCTTTCTTTCTTCTCATTCTGATTAAGCATATCTGAATGATTAAGCATGTCTGGTCTCTTTCTCTGTCTGTCTCACAGGTTTTTTTTTTTTTTTCCTGTGTGTCCGTGTCTGTCCTTGATGAAGACCTTGATGCAGATAGGGCTTTGAGGACAGACTGCACTCAGTTACACAGAGGTGAGTGTGAAGATGCATCCATCTCACGGTTTTTGTTTGTTTGTTTGTTTGTTTTGTTTTTATTTTTAAAGTAAACCTAATCCTCATCGTTTACATTTTTGTGACTGACTTATGTTCCTTTCATTTATGAACGAGAGTTACCTGCTCAAGTATGACATTTCGATTGTTTCTTGGTTTTCATTCATAATTCATATTGTAATCATTCAGCCTGTTCATGTGAAAGCTTCTTCTTGGAATAATGTATTCCTTAAACCTGATGTTGTCCAGGATAAAACAGAAGTCTGAAGCCAAGTTTTTCAAAATGTAGCTATCCATTCCGTAAATTATTTTCTTGGTTAATTACGCATTGTGTTGCACATTTGCCTTGTCCAATAAGCTGTCGAAAGTATTGTGTTAGTCGTTTACCTACATGCGTGTTTTCGTAGACCAACTAATAGCATCCAGTTGCTGTGAAAAGCAAATCGCCTTCTAGGAATTTCCATCAAAGGATGATTTCATTCTGCAACACAAGGCTAATTCATGGCTTAATATAAAAACCAATGCTTACAGTTATTTATAGTATAATATCATTATTTACGAAAAGAGAATTTAATCCCCTTGGGTGCTTGACTAGCTCTTTGTCTCCTTGCCTGCAAACCAACACCTTGTTTGTTTATCCTCCAGGATGTGAAGCTAAATGTTGTGAATGTCATCATTCTACACTGCTGCAAAGGTGAGCGTGCAGAAGAGAGAGAGAGAAAAAAAAGAAGCGAGTAGGGGATGTTGGGGAGGGAGGGAGGGAGGGATGGATGGAAAGAGAGAGAGAGAGAGAGCACAAGCGAGTGTGTGTGAGGATGCGTCGAGCATGACTGAAGAAGGAGAGAGGGCCGAAAGAGAAAGAGAAGGGAGAGACTCGTGGAGTGTTTTGTTGTTGAGATTTATGAAGCTCTGTACCGTGCATGTCGGCGCAGGCAGTTTTCGGCAGAGTTGCGTAACGCGTCTGCTCTGTCCCACAGTTTGGCTCAGGAATGATGAATTCATGCTGGAAGTGTGTGTGCGTGTGTGTGTCTTTAAGTGTTTGCCGTGGAGCCTGTCTCTCTTCTCCTGGAACAATGTGCTGGAGCTGCACGGGAAGGGGAAAGAAGCGTGACCTCACCGCCTGCCTTCAGTGATTTCCTCTGGCGTGAACTCTGAGAGGGTTCAGGCATGGGGCAAGGCCAGGCTACAAAAACATGGCAAGACAACTAGCATGCTCCAGCTAAGAGAGAGAGAGAGAGAAAGAGAAAGATGAACTCTCAGAGACAATATACATGCAGCTGTATTAGAGAAAGAGAGCTAATATACATATAGAGATAAGGAAGATGTGTTATGCAGCAGAGAGAGACAGAGAGAGAGAGAAGGGGGTGTGTCTGTTGGGGTGAAGAGATGTAGAGAGCAGCGAGGTGGGTGGAGTAATGATGGTAAACAGAGGAAAGAATGATATGTTTGATTAAAATAGGTATGTGAGAAGAATATTACATCATGGTAAAAGGAAAAAAGATATGCAATTGGATGGAGAGGAGATGTTTAGGTACTATGTGCTGAGAAAAGTGGTGTAATTACTTGAAATAAGTGAAATTCCTGATCAAATTTAAAAATAAAGAGAATGGTACTGAGCAAATCTATGGTTTCTCTCACAGTAAATGTTAGCTCAATGTTCTGTATTACATAGAAAGATATTTTTGTATAGTAAAACTAACAGAGGTTTGCTGTAACCTCTCAGAAACTGGCTTTCCTATCTTTGGTCCTTGGCCTGTGCTATAGTAGTTTGCTGGGTTTATCTGTGTGTGTGTGTGTGTGTGTGTGTGTCTGTGTGTGTGTGTGTGTCTGTGTGTGTGTCTGTGTGTGTGTGTGTGTCTGTGTGTGTGTCTGTGTGTGTGTCTGTCT
Organism: Chanos chanos; assembly: GCF_902362185.1. Taxonomy (NCBI): domain Eukaryota; kingdom Metazoa; phylum Chordata; class Actinopteri; order Gonorynchiformes; family Chanidae; genus Chanos; species Chanos chanos. The sequence continues at coordinate 42,913,601 of NC_044500.1, forward strand.
GTGTGTGTGTCTGTGTGTGTGTCTGTGTGTGTGTCTGTGTGTGTGTGTGTTTGTGTGTGTGTGTCTGTGTGTGTGTCTGTCTGTGTGTGTGTGTGTTTGTGTGTGTGTGTGTGTGTGTGTTTGTGTGGGTTATTGACCTACTCTGTGTTGCTGGAGCTCACAGAGGCCTGAACGCAGCATGGCCCACTTTCCCCCGAAACCCTGCATCACCCCGTCATCATCATGATCGTCACTGTCATCATCATCATCATCATCATCAGTCCCCCTTCACACACAGCCTCCTCTGATCAAGGCGCGGTAGAATTGCTCACATGCCTAGCTGGATTTGGGAACGCTAAAACCCCATACAGAGTGCATTCCAAAACTATAAGCCCCTTTTGCCCCTCCCAGCACTCAACACTCAAAATATTGATTTTAAACGTAAGTGTGGAAGTGTTAAAATGAAGGGAATCGGGCAATGGAACATTATCCCCCCTGAAGCATCTGTGTGTCACTTTGCATAAATGTCTCTGAAGCCCTCATATATCAAAAACCTGATAGAGATGCAGCGGAGAGGTCTCTGGGAAACTTTTTTTAACACGACTTCTGAGAATAAGAAGTACTCTCAGTTTCACTGTACATCATAATTTCCTTTTATAAGTCTTTTTAAAACAGTGCGTGTTTGCCCTGCAGGTGCTGATATGTGTTGAAGATGAGTGGAGTGGGTGAGAACTCTCTAGAGCCTTTGGGTTCTGACCGGAAACGCAAACTCTCCACCTGTGAAACCCCAGGCTTAGGGTGAGGGTTTTTTTTTTTTTTTTTTTATCTGTATGTGTGTATGACTGTGTGTGCGCGTGTGTTTCTCACTTTGTAAACTTTTCCATCTCGTAAGTACATTCAGTGTTTTGATTGTACCTGCTATAACACTCCAGCAATACTGTGTTATCTTTTAAAGTGTCTCACGTGTGTATGTAGTTTGCTATAGATGTTTGCTGTCATGGTGATATGACTGTGCAACGTGTGACTTGTCAATCTAATCTCGCCGCAGGTGTGATAAACGCAGGAGAGAACAAGAGAGCAAATACATTGAGGAGCTAGCTGAGCTCATCTCTGCGAACCTCAGTGACATCGACAGCTTCAACGTCAAACCTGACAAATGTGCCATCCTCAAAGAGACGGTTCGGCAGATTCGCCAGATCAAAGAACAAGGTATGGGGTTCCTTCCCGCTGTCGTCTCTCGTTTCGATTGGAACGTAGGCACGCTTCAAATCCAGCACAGCCTGCACAGTGGTCATCTATTCCTTTACCCTTATGATGGTTGATAGAAAATAGACCCTGTCCAGGCTGTTTCACAGTCAACCTTAACAGTTAGCAGTTGAAAATCCAAACTGACTATAAATGAGAAGATCAGGGTGATGAATGAACTAGTGTGTCCTTAGCTCAAGACAAGAAGAGCCCCCGTAAACTGTGCTTGATCTGAAACTTCTCGTGAATTTCGTGCTGCTTTGGCAGGTACAAGCTCGGTTCCTCGGGCTGTCCTGTCCGTTAGGACAGCAGGGGCGAGCGTCGGTTTAGGTCTCTGTTTTCCCTCTGAAGATGTCCCCGCCGTACTGACAGGCAGAGCACACAGCTGTCTGTTATTGTGTGTGGAGATGTTGCCATAGCTACAGGGAGTGAATAATGAAGCCCTCTTTTTTTTTTTTTTTTTCTTTTCTCTCTCATTGGCCTTTCGCTCTCCACATTCCCACCCCCATCCACCTTCGGCCCTGAGGTAGATTGGAGACTCATTAAGTGCAATCAGTGGGAGCCAATGTGTTTGTTCAGTTCAGTTTCAATACAATGAATTCAGGAAAAGAACTGAAATCAGTTTGATTAATTGAGGTTCATTAGTAATGCTTCATTAAAGTCACTGATGTAATTCCAACTCATGCCATGAATCGACTTAAATGACTGACTAATGCAGCAGTTTAGAGATTGTTAATATGATTTTTGCATCAAGTTATGACTTAATGTGCTACAGAATTCCAGAGTAGATCTCATTCCCTTTTTTTCATCTCTTAAATGAGACGGTGAAATATACTTCTCTTTGGATCTTCCCCTACCCAATATGTAATATTACAAAATTTCTTGCAGCCGCAGTCATAGAGTGCCGCCACCTGGTGTTCAGAATAGAAATAACATGGTGTTGAATAAGACTATTAACTGCACTGGGATTCAAGGCTTTGACTCGTCATATTATTCACTAATGTCATCACCAAATCCTGAGTTTATCTGTAGATTCCTCTCACCTTTGAATGTGTATTAGAAAGCAGTGTGAGACACCGAAGGTTTGTGGGGTTTGATGTACATTGTCGGGTGTGTGGATGTGCAGGGAAAAGCTCATGTGGTGATGATGATGTCCAGAAGGCAGACGTGTCCTCCACGGGTCAGGGGGTCATTGACAAGGACCATCTGGGACCTCTGCTGCTACAGGTTAGTCTGGGGACAAAAGAGGTCAAAGGTTACTTGTGGAACATATGCCTCTCTTCATTATTGACCTTCTGATAAAGGTTATTCCATTATTGCATCATGTTTGTCTCTGGGCAGTATGATTTGTGAATTTTAGCGGTTATGACCCAGGAACAATTCCCAGTTGTTTTGTGGTACAGACATTGATTAGTAAGCATCCAGTGAATTATGAGGCACAAAAGTACAAAAAATGTGTAGGAACCCTTCTGCCTGTGTTAGTGATTGTTTCTTCTCGAAATAAAGATCAAATATAAGATTAGAAATATGGCAGCCACACAATCACTGACATCGTATCTTTTTTCTTTTTTTTTTTTATTGGGAGGGAGGTGGGGGGGGGGGTTCCTTCTTTCTCTCTTCATTTGAAATAGTTAGTCCATTCATTTGGTGACAATTATTGTTCTGTCCACACCAAAACTGCTGCGTGTAGTTAGGTGTAATATGTATTTTTTTTGTTCATATCTGTAGCATCTATCTAGCATATGTTCCTTCTCACCCTCCCCTTTCTCTCTTTTGGGCTCTGGCCAGGCGTTGGACGGCTTTTTGTTTGTGGTGAACCGGGAGGGCAGCATTGTGTTTGTGTCAGATAATGTGACTCAGTACCTGCAGTACAAACAGGAGGAACTTATCAATACTAATGTCTACAACATCCTCCATGAGGACGACCGTGAAGAGCTACATAAGAACCTGCCCAAGGGCAATGGTAAGAGAACCCAGATTCTCTCTCTCTCTCTCTCTCCCTCTCCTCTCTCCCTCAGCTTTGTAGACTTCTCCCACTCTCTAAGAACAGATGTCTTGAATTGGCTGATTTTGAAGGAGTACAATACATTTAACAACACCTGGTCAGTTCTTTGAACTAGATGTGCCTGTCTGACGTGTCTATTTGTGTTTGTGTGTGTTTGTTTGGGTTTGTGTGTGTGTGTGTGTGTGTGTGTGTTTATGTACAGTACCCAGCGGCGTGTCCTGGGCTGGTGATACATCTCGACAGAAGAGTCACACGTTTAACTGCCGCATGCTGGTGAAATTCGGCCGCGGGCCGGGAGAGGAAGGGCCTAATGCGCCCAGATATGAGACCATGCAGTGCTTTGCCCTGACTCAGCCACGTGCAATGATGGAAGAGGGGGAAGGTAGGTGTTCTGACAAACGTTCTCTTAATCCTAAAGACAGTTAAGCTGTCGTTTTTGTGGAAATGGTTTCATCTCCTGTGTGATCCAGACCCGTAATTATTTGGTGTGGGTGCCAGCGCGAACCCTAGGGTGTCTGAACCCCTGCATATAATGAAATTTAAAGACAAAACCTTTGTTGTCAAATGCTGAAATGCTGTGAGAGATTGTATTTGTAACATGCATGTAACTTAGTGTATCTAAACTATGATTTACTTTGATTAGGCAAAATATCGTATTTCTGAGGCTGAAAGGAGTCATGGTCGGACGAATTGTTGTTTACTTTTGAGAGTCACTGAGAGTGTGTGTGTTTTTGTGATCCAGACTTGCAATCATGCATGATCTGCGTGGCACGGCGAGTCACAGCCGTGGAGAGGACCGAGAGATTCAGCACAAGGCATGAACTATCAGGTAATAAGAGCCAGGATATTTTATCCACAATGCATAGGAAGCTGGCTATTGTGAACATGCCTATACTCAGATTTTAATCATTACATACATTTTTTTTATGTTCTAATCACAAAGTATGGCGCCGTTCAGCAAGATATATGGTTGTGTTGTGTGTGTGTGTGTGTGTGTGTGTGTGTCTACAGGTAAGCTCATTGAAATTGAGCAACAAAGTTCCTTGCACACCACAATGCGGCCTGGCTGGGAGGACCTAGTGCGCAGGTGCATGCAGATGTTCCTCCACCGCAGTGAGAGCCAGCCGTGGTCATACAAACGGCACTACAACGAGGGTACGTCTACGGCCGCTGCCTTGCTTCTGCAAGCTTCCGACACCGCTCTTAATTTAAAAAAAAAAAAAAAAAAAAAAAACCCATCAGTTCCTGTTGTAAAGGTTTCCTCTTATCTTTTGCCTTTCCAGCTCTCATGCACGGACGTGCGGAGACGCCGCTGTACCGGTTCTCCCTGTCAGATGGCACGCCAGTCACGGCACAGACCAGGAGCGAGCTTTGCCGTAACCCTGCAACCAATGAGCCACACTCTTTCCTCTCCACCCATTTACTTCAGAGGTGAGAGGTTTTGGGTCTAGTTGACTCTCCTGTGCTGTTAAACCTTCTTCAACCGATATTTTCACTAATTAAATTATAAGGGGATTTGTTCAGCGGATCATGAGTTCTGTTTGTGGTGTGACAGCATGTTGTCACACGTATAATAGGCTTTTGATGTTAGTCTTGAGAAACAAAGGTTTTCTGAACTCTGAGTAACCCATATAAGATAAATATCTGCCATGAAGTATCATGCTTTAGTACAACATGTCTTCGTATTTTTATATAGTTCAGCTGTGCTCACTGTTTTTTTTCTCCTTCTTGTCTGTCTCAGAGAGCAGAATGGGTATCGGCCCAACCAAGGATCAGTGATGAGGGCTCAGGGTATGGGTGGCGCCCAACCCAATGCCCAAATGAATATGATGCCAGGAGGAGGGATGGGTATGGGCGGTAACAGAGGCTATGGCATGAATGAGCCGGGGCACATGGGACCAAGAGGTGGACCTATGTACGGCGCGGGCAGTAGGATGAATCAGATGAACCCGATGCACCCGATGAACCAGATGAATCAAATGAATCAGATGAACCAGATGAATCAAATGAATTCAATGAATCAGATGAACCAGATGAATCAAATGAATTCAATGGGTCATCTGAACCAGATGAATTCGATGAATCAAATGAATTCAATGAATCACATAAATCAGATGAATCAAATGAACCAAATGAATCACATGAATCAGATGAACTCAATGAATCAGATGAATTCAATGAACCAGATGAACCACCCTGGTATGCAACCACATCAGCAGCCCCCTTTCCATGGTGGCAATTATGGCCTGGGTATGAACAGCCCTTCTCAGGCAAGCCCAGGAATAAATGTTTCACAGCAGAACATCATGGGTTCACCCAGAATAAGAGGAAGTCCTAAGATGGGTGCCAGCCCCTTCTCACCTGGAGGTAAGCATTACTATTTCATGTTGAGAGAGTACCATGACAAATTTTCAGTGCTTTGTCAGCATCAGTTGCATGTTGTTTCCCTGCTAACTTTATTTTGCCTGTTTATTGTCCTCAGGTATGCCTTCTCCAATGGGCTCTGTAAGTGCTGGAGGAACTGGAGGAACCTCTGGATCTACAGGGGGCGGTAGTTTCTCCAGCGACTCTCTCAATGCTCTGCAGGCCATCAGTGAGGGTGTTGGCTCCTCTCTGCCTTCCACCCTGACCTCCCCTGCCCACAAGTCTGACGGCTCTCCCAGCGTCAACTCCACTCAGCCAAACCAGGGACAGACTGGAGTCTGTAAGTCCAGTCACAGTGATTCCAAGAGCCCAGCTAGTGCTCACAGTGGTGGTGTAGAGCAACAGCAGCAGCACCATCACCATACCTCTGCATCAGAGACTGCCATGGAGAAACCTGACAGCCAGGCCAGCAAGGAGGGCCAGGCAGGAACTGAACCCAGTCGCCGGCTTTCAGACACCAAGGGTCATAAGAAGCTCCTTCAGCTACTCACCTCCCCTCCTGAGGAGCTGAATCTAGCTGCTGGAAGTGGGGGGTCCAATGTGCCTCCTTCTGATCGAGCCTCCACACCCATGGGTGCAGATGCTAAGGAGCCTGGAGGTTGCATGACCAGCCCTTCATCCACAGGTGTATCCTCATCTTCCTCTTCAGGCAACGCAGCAAACCAACAGGGCTCCGGAGGGGTGTCCTCCACCGCTTGCAGTGGGCACTACCCTAACCACTCTCTTCAGGAGAAGCATAAGATCCTACACAAGCTGCTGCAGAATGGAAACACCCCAGACGAAGTGGCTCGCATCACAGCTGAGGCCACAGGCAAGGTCCCAGTGGGTCAGGAACACACGGGAGCTGATTCCCGAGGCTCAGAGGTCAAGCTGGAGCAGCATAGCCCTAAGAAAGAGAAGACCCATGCTCTCCTCCACTACCTCCTCAATAAGGATGACTCCAAGGAGCCAGCCGACAGCAAGCCAAAACTGGAAGAGCTGAAAGGAAGAGGGGCTGCAGGTCCAGGATCAGGGGTCACCTCCTCTAATCTTAATACTCAGGAGGGGAAGGTCAAGATGGAGCCACCTGATGAGGTACCAAAACAATTTGCCAAGTAATCACAAACAGCAGAATCTATGTGTTGGTATTGAAATAAATGTTTACAGGATGTTGGCCTTTTGTTGGCCAATGACATCTGTAATTGTTTGAAAAATTCTGTGCCTTGCGATATTCTGTCGAAACGCCAATAATCACAAATATTCCTCAAGATAGATCATGGTTAAGATTTCAGATTTGTAGCTCAGGCATAAGTTCTGGTTCAAGTTAGAGGAAATTAGAGGAGACTGAGGTCACAATATAACTCAACTGCCACATTTGTCTTTCCAGCTGGATAATCTGGAGAGTATTCTTGGAGGCCTCAGGGATTCCGGCTCTGGAATGTTTGGCGACTCAGGAGCGGGAGGTAGAGCAGAACGGGACAACAAGCAGGGCAATGGACCCAACAGCACTGCACATGGTACCTCATTCACAGACCAGCTCGCCAATAAAAACAGGAAATTTAGTAATGAACAGAGGAGACTGCATGATAATGATTTGGATACATTGGCATTGTAAAGAAGGCACCCTGGGGAGCACACTCAAAGCTTATTATCACACAATCGTTTCTGGTCATGTTGTGTCTGCAACTGTTTTTTTTTTTTTTTATTTAACCGTAGAACTAATAGTAGTATTTGGCTTTCCTGTCAAACTAAAAGAATCCTTGTGTTGTCTGTATTCTTATGGGGAGATACATGGGATTTTTTTTTTTTTTTTTTTTTTTTTTACAGACCGGGAGGGTGTGGGAATGGGGCCCGGTCCACGTGTGCCGTTTCAGAGAGCCATGTCTATGGATGCTAAGCCTCTCAGCGGTCCAGGGATGACTGGACGGAGAAGTGCCCCATGTCCCTCCCACATCAAACAGGAGAACTCCGACATGCCAATGGGAATGGGTTAGTTTGATCTCTTAGTTCTCTGTTGAAACATGGGTGTTTATCTTTTGTGTATCACAGCTAGCCTTTTATCAGTGCTACAAACCCTTTTAAACTCTGAACTTAGCCCAGTTCACCTGACATAAATGCTTGTGTAAGTAGGGCTGTTGCTCAAAAAGCCTGAAGTTATTGGTGTTTTCAAGAACAATGTGTCAGAGCTCCTCTTTGTTTTGTGTTTAGGTGCTCCAAACAGAACTATGGGTGTTGGTCAGCGGCCACCCATGATGGGGCCGGGAGAATGGGGCATGCCCAACTCCAGTGGCAGTCCTGTGGGTCCCATGGACCATCCCTCCATGGGCCGCCCAGGAATGGACCACAACTCCAAAGGAATGTTGGGAGGCCCAATGATCAGCAGGTCCAACAGTTTACCTGCCACTCGATCCATGCTGCAGCAACAGCTGATGGACATGGGTATGTAACATCGGAGTATACTAGTGAATTGTATGTTTTTTTGTGCTTTAGATTGTATGGTCTGTGTATGCAGTTGTATTTGTGAATACTTACATGTATGTACATTGCCGATTGTGGCTTCTCCAGGTCCTAATGATGTGGGGATGGGTATGAATGCGTTCCGAGGGCAGGGTCCTCCACCTCAGTCTCCATCTTGGGCTGACAGTGGGATTGGTATGGAAGGACCTCCAAATAGCAACAGGTGACCTCTTTCTGTCCTGTTCCGCTTTCGTCATACTCTCCACATTTTGCTTTCATCATGCCATGAACTCACAGTTCAACATTTATATAGCTTTCTCCATGTCAGTGTGATTGTGGAGCTACTCCAGCACATGAAAACAGAAGAAATGCTTAGAACTTGGTAATGAAATGGTAACCATCCCTTTTGTTGCGGTGCAGGCCTCCATTTGGAAACCCATTGGATGAATTGCTGGTTCCTCCATCTACCAGCGAAGGGCAGAGTAATGAGAGAGAGCTCCTGGACCAACTGGATTCTCTCCTCAACAACACCGATGTTATTGGCTTGGAGGAAATTGACCGAGCACTTGGCATCCCTGACATTGTCAGCCAGGTAACAACATTACTCAGTCTGAGATCCACAAAGACCTCAGATCACACCATTTATAATGTTGAAAATGATTCAAGGATATTATGATTGGATAATATAAATGCATTGAGTAATGTTGCTAGGGACAAAATTGACAGTTTTCCTCATAGCTTTTTCATCTTCCTCATCAACAGCATGTGGTGTATACAAAGAGACTGTGATATTTGCTCGCCGGCACTTTAATGTAATAGGTTTATTGCAAAGTTCCAGTTAATAGAGAAAATCAACAGTACAGTTCTGTGAGCAAATATGATACCGAAACTCACTAAGGCTGTTCAAAAGCGTCTTACTGCACAGCCCTGAGATTTCCTACTGATTAAAACAGCATTCAGATCATTCCATGTACCATTCCGTGTACATTCCATTGTTCACAAACTTGACACCCATCTGTCTACAGGGTCACAATACAGAGCAGCAGCAGCAGCAGCAGCAGCAGCAGCAACTCCCTGCAGACCCCTTCCCTGGGCCTGACCCCTCCATGAGCATGGACCCTAAAGCCATGTATGGCCAGGGCTACCCTGGACCCCAGTCTGTTGGCATGCAGTCAGGGTACGGGGGTGGTCCCATGCAGGGCCAGTCTCCAGCAGGCTTTAATCCTATGATGAACCAAATGGGCCAACAGGGAGGTTTTCCCGGCATGGGGGGCATGCACCCACGTGCCAGCATGATGAGACCACGTATGATGAGCGCTACCAAGCCCCTCAGGCTACAGCTTCAGCAGAGGCTACAGGGACAGCAAGTAAGTGTCATTTAGGCTGTGTCAAATGAAGTCAAAGGGAACACAATTTCAAATCAACGGATTTCAGTTTGGTCTGTCTTTGTAATTGTTCGCTTAATTTCAAATAAATCAAGAATTGAACTTCAGCTTGTTTATTTAAACAGATATGCTGGGAAATGAATTTAACACAGTAAATGAACAAGATGATGTAGGGCATAAAGTTTGTTGTTTAAGAAGTAATGTTCTCTTTTCCTTTTTTTTTTTTTTTTTTTTTTTTTACAGTTCATGAATCAGACTAGACAAGCCATGGGGATGAAGATGGATAATATGCCAGGAGGAAACCCCGGGCTTCGTCCGGGCATGCAGCCTGGAATGGGTGGACAGGTACAATCATGTCCCTCACATGGTGTATATATAGTATGTTAAAGACAAGTATACCATTGTGTACAACTGTCACACCGGACATTCCATCGTAACTGTTGTCAAGAGTTTAAAAAATTGTCCCGCCTTCAAGCAAGTCCTCGGTTGTAACAATATATATCTGCAAGAGTATTATGAATGGTCACGTCATCGAGCTCTCTGAGTCTTATTCAAGTGTATATATATCCTTTCTCCTGTTTCAGCCAAGTTTCCTGAATGCCCAGATGTTGGCTCAGCGCAATAGGGAGATGATGATGATGAGGAGGCAAAGAATGATGATGCTCGTGCAGCAGCAACAGCAGCAGGCGGCCGCAGGTGGCTTCAGCCCACCCCCAAATGTCACCGCCCCTGGCGGCATGGACAACTCCATGGGCGGACCTCCTATGAACCAACCTGGCCAGCAGCCTTTCTCCTATGGGGGGAACTATGGTGGGCTATGCTCTCTTTCTTTTCATATCAACCTGTTCTTATAATGTTTTTTTTTTTTTTCCTTTTTTAACGTGGTGGTTTAATTTTTTTGTGTGTGTGATTTCATCAGGAATGAACCAGCAAGGAGACCCTTCATTTGTCGATACAGGCAGCAGCCCCCCCAGTGGCATGATGCCCGGACGCATGGCAGGACCTCAGAATCCCATGATGCAACAGCATCCTCAAAGTGGCCCTATGTATCAGTCAGCTGAAATGAAGGGCTGGGGGCCAGGAGGAATGCCGATGAACAAGTGGGTCCAGCACTCTAAATTAAAAGCATTTCTGATTGAGGGATGTACTATATGCCATTATGTAACTCTATATAACATAGTAAAGTGTATGTATTTGTAAGAGAGATTGTAAAAAAGAAAGAACTGTATTTTTTAATCTATATTTAGGTGATCCTAATGGTTTGTTCTTCTTTCTGAATATTCTTTTAGCCCCTATCCCCAGCAGCAGTTTCCTCAGCAGGGTAATCCTGGTCAGTATGGAGGTATGATGATGAATGGCTCCATGCAGGGTACAGTCAATGGAGCTGGTGCAGGACAAATGCCCCCGATGCAGGGACAAATGGGCATGAATTCGATGGGTATGGGCCCGATGCCAATGGGACCTGACCAGGTGAGGTTTTTGTGTGTGTGTGTATGTGTATGTGAGAGAGAGAGAGGTTTGAAAAAATAGTGATTATTGATTTACATGCTTACAGACACAACTATCTGTATAACTATGACAGATGACATTTGACAGTTTTTTAGTGATATTTGGTGATTTTGCAAATGTAATTGAATTTAAATTTGAAGACCGATTAATTCAACGCCGCTTAACAGACTACTGAATCACAATTTGAAAATGAATTCTCATCTTTGCTAATTTGTTCAGTATACGTAATCGTGGCATTTATGGATTCTCTTTCAGAAGTATTGCTGAAGCAGTATGCCACCTCAGTGGACGAGTAGTGGAGACAGACGACCGTGTCCTGGCAACCCTCAGGCTAAAAAGGACAGATAAGCCAATCAGGGCCCTGAGTTTCAGAGCAAATCTGTGAGCCACCACAGTAAGAGCCCCAGTGCCACCTGACTGCGCAAGGACAAAAAAAAACAAACAAAAAAAAACAACAACAAAAAAAAAAAAACAAAAACAGAGGAACAGACTTACCTGTAGTTCCCAGTGCTGACTCCTCTCTCTGGACTGAGTGGGAAAAAACGTGGTGCTTGCCAAGAGACAGCAGGGGGCAGACTTGCATTGGGAACATGTGACTGTCAAACAGTATTGGGCTTCAGCAGGCAGGGGGAGGGGGAGGGGGGGGGGGGGGGGGGAGGGGTGGGGGGGTGGGAATGTCCTTTACTTTGGCACGGGATGGTCATGGTACCAGAGGCTGTGGTTGCACTTTATCAGAAGGCTAACACGAAAAAAAAAAAAAAAAAAGAAGGTTGCAATATTTCTTGCTCATTCTAGCCTTATGAAAGACTCAATGCACATGGCAGTGATTTGATTTTTTTTTTCCTCCTTTTTTTTTTTTTGTTTTTGTTTGGTTTGGATTTTTTCTTTTCTATTGGACAAGCCTCATTTTAAAGAAAAAAATTTTTGGGAGCTGAAAGCACAGTCATTTCAATATTATGCAGATCTGAGCAATAACTCCCATCTCTCTGCTTTAGACTGAGGTAGCAAATGGTGCATCATCAACTAAAAAAAAAAGCAACAGGTACTGCAGTATTACATGTCATTGTCTTTATTTCTCTGTGAATAAGAATTGAATTGTAAGTATGCTATAAATGTAACATACACGCTTTTACTCCACCTTTTTTGCACAGATGATTTTGCCATGTAAGGTCTGGCTTCATTTTCTTTGTTTTTAGGTCCTTATTGCTTGGTTTTGAGTTTATTTTAATTTTTGTCAAAGGGAGAACATATTCGCTGTCTTTTCCTCATCGTGATAAGTCAGTCACTTCTACTCTTTCTGGAAGGCACTTTTCCTTTAAAAATAAGAACCTGTTTTTTGTGGGTTAGAGGGGGAAGTGATGAGATTCTGGTTGCTGGTGTTCTTTTAAAAAAATCATAAGCATCCTGTGTATCTGTTGATGTCGCAAGTGTGTGTGTGTGTGTGTGTGTGTGTGTGTGTGTGTGTGTGTCTCTCTCTGTGTGTCTGTGTCTGCGTGTGGGCAAGAAAGAGAGGAAGTTAATTAAAGACCAGATCAACTCACTTTTTGTCCAGGTGTATGTAGGACCTTTTTAGGGAGTGGTTTCCACCAAGTTTAGATTTCCATTGTGTTTTCTTGGAACTGCACCAGATCACGAGAGAAAATAGAAGCTGTAATTTTATTAAGGAATACAACCTCTCTTTTAAAACAAACAAACAAAAACAAAAAATAAGCTCTTACTGTGGATTATGGGTTTTCTTTTGATTATTTTATTATTGGTTCTTCTTAAGGAATCTACCTTTAAGAAACATGCGCAATCCAAAGATGTTTTTTTCAGTGCTTTGAAAAAATTTTGACATTGACTGTAAATGTGTATCCAAGCATTTTTTTTGTGTGTGGGCAGAGTACAAGGTACATATCATATGAATATATTAAAACATTTTATGATTTTGTACTATATACATTACAAACCTGAGTACACTTGTTTGATTGTGAGGCCAGTGGATATATTAGCAGTATTGTTTGTGGTTCTGGAGGTTTTCTTAAATGTCAGGCTTAATGCCCTGAACGTCCAGAGATGTTACTGATTAAGAAAGAGTAATAACAGTTGATTGAAGTACTGTCAAAACATATCAATCATTTTCTTAATGTTTTTTCTTAAACCTTTTTCAGGAAGCAGCCTTGTTTTGTGTTTTATTTTGATAGTATATGTTGAATTGTGATGAAGTATATTTTAAAACAAGGAATCCAGAGCGTTGTCATTCAGTACTATTTTTAGTCTCCGGGGGACATGTTAACTTAAGTAGAAAAAGGGGCAAAGATGCTGTCATTTTACAAAATGTAAATTGCAGTGCATTTTATTCTTTCTCTTGATGTTGATATTGTTGTAAATAAAAATTTCTATTTAAAACGTTTTAAAGTCACGTTTGTGCATTTATTGAAAATAATTGTTCGAAAAGTTAGTGCATGGCAAATAAAATACAATAGCTATGAATATGACAACAACAGCAGGGTTAGTTATATTCTGTGTCCCAGCTTTAATAATTGTGAGAGTTTTCATCGGTGCTTGGATGTGTGGTTGGGACAGTCTGGACATCAAAACTACACTGCACATCCTGTGCTATCTCATCTTGGGTGGGTTTTTGAATGGAAATAGTTGGTCTCTCACTTCTAAAATGTGACCACAGTGTGGCGCCAGACGACCACATTTTGGTCGGTTTTGACAGACACAGTCCACACTCACTGTAATTACATTTTGAACTCTTACACTCGCTTAATTTCACAGGAACTTCTCGACACGTTTCTGAGATTTTAAATTGTTTAAATTTAAGTTGCTAAATATTTTTGTTTCTTCTTTGCTCGAAGGGAAAAAAAATCAGTAACATCATCTGCCATTTGTTTAACAAAGCTTGTATTTGTTTAGGATTACATAAAGCTGTAAACCGTTTCAGGCATCATATTACGATAAATGCATAAAGAGAGAAGCATAAAGTGGCTTATAAGTCCTGGGGCAAAACCTAAAAAAAGATCACTGTCAGAATTATACTATAGAAAAGTAGACCCTTTGTTTTAATGACAGTCATATATATATATATATATATATATATATATATTTGTCGTTAACGTTGTATATTAATTTACTTCGTTATTTATTTCTTGGTTAATGCGTCATTATGCTGGAACAAGAGCAGACAGTACACAAGCCAAAGTACATTTGGTGTACTCCTGGTACTAAATGCTTTTTTTTTTTTTTTTTCTTTTTTGTTTAAAGGGCTGTAATATGTGAGAAACTATACAGAGGGAGCAAGAGTTTCTTGGCTCTGGTCCCAGCCCATCTGCAGCCTAGCTTGTGGATTACTGTTTGTTAATGTTTCAATCAGCTGTGTGCTGAGGAATGTGGAGCTATTTAACCTGAACTTCCCCAGGTGTGCCGCGGCGCCGCTCAGTCTGGGCCCAGCCGCCCTTCCCTGCCCTTGGCACAAAGCTATCACACAAACACAATCACACACTGGCCGTGCCTCACAACGAGACCGCTGCAGCTGTGCGCATCGCACCGCAGGGAAATGGGAAAAACATTGCACCAGGGAGACGGAATAAATCTTATAAAGAACTGCCTTTACAGAGAACAGATTTAACCCTTGCGGTGCCTGTCCTAGGCCCGATGTTTCTAAAAATAAAATAGATTAATAACGTAATTGGCCTGCGTTTTCAAGAGAGATTCCCATGGGATTTTGTAGGTGGAAACAATCCTTAATGGTTTTAAATTACTTTCGTTTTGATAATCTAAATGCTGTAGGCCATCTACTTTGTAGTTTACAGTTGTTAAAAGAAAATTCTTACCGGGCAAATTAAAAATTAGCCTGGCACACAACTTATAAAATTAATTTTAGTGCCAACTAATAAGTTAATTTAACTGATAACCATATTAAAGGATTATCACTACTTCCAAAGGGGAACAAGGCTATACAAATTTGTAGGCTATGGTTTTTGACAAATTTCAATTCTGCTACTCTTCAAGTCTAGTTTGGAAGCTAAGTCAAGCTGCTAGTTTGTACAAAACCTGACAGATTAACAATAACTATGAATTTTAAGCACTGTTCAGAAAGCAATTGATCCCCCCCCCCCCAACATTAACATCTGAACTACCAAATACCACTTATTTAATGACAGTTTAAAATGTTTGCGTGGAGTCATGGTAACTGGGCATTTAAACACTCTTGGGGTCTTTTCTCTCACACACACAAAGGAAACAGTCCAAAGTACCAATAAATTTCTTGTTTTAATAAAAAACACAAATTAAAGACATTGTAAAAAAACAATATGATGTTCACATTGTATGTCATTGTAATATACAATACATTCTTTCGCTCAGTAATCTGAGAAATTGACATTTATAACAAAATAAACTTTTCTACAAGTATGGCATAATACAAAACATAGGAGAAACATAATGACCTCTTAGAAAAAAAAAACAAAACTTAAGTTGCCCGGGGGACTGAATTGATTGATGTAGGTGGCCTATAGTCTACGAGTTTTCATCCCGTAACCACAAGCAGAGGGATTACAGTTAAATTTGGTTTAGGAATGTCCTCATGTTTTCTGGGTCACAGTCGAAAGTCTCCTCCGCTACTTGGGACTTAAAAAATTTCCCTACATTAGTTCAAGGTTTCTCTGGGTGACTTGTACAATACAACATTCCCTTGAACCTTGTTCGTTCTTCGTTATGCTCGCTTGCTGTTGACGGCTCGAGGGCCTGGAACTTCAACTTTTAACGGCACATGATGCGATCATCCGAACAGCCATTCTGTAATGAAAACGAATAGATAGACGTTAATACGACTGGATCATTTAAAGCAGCCAACAGTTCAGTTCTCAAGCATAAACATACAGCTTAACGACCAAAATGACGTTACTGAACGTAATATCTCAAATGGATTATGAAGATACGGTCCATAATAAAAACAAAACACGCAAATATTGTGATAACATGCATTATGATATTTACCTCAACAGTGATGCTAGCAAGCTCTGCGTTTAGAGTGGTGAGGGGAGTACGAGGCGCACTGTTCGTTGGATGCTGGGTTTTCTTCCCTGGCTCATCCAGTTCAACCTGCAGATCCCAGATGTAGTCAATAACGTGCTGCAGGATTTCGACCTTGCTCGCCTTTTTGTTCGTGGGTAATGTAGGCACCAGCTCCTTAAGTTTGCTGTAGCAGCTGTTCATGTCCTGCAAGAACATGCTCATCTGCTCATCCAAAAGTGGGATTTTACACTTGGAGATGGTTAGGCTTTGATCAGAGAGACATCGTACGACGTCCTCTCCTCCCTTGTTCTTGAGCGCACAGGTAGGTCCGACAACTTTCATTCTGACTCAACTGAAGGTTAAGGAATCACGATGTAGAAAAAAAAAATAGTTCGCCAGAAGCTTTCTGAGTTCAAGAGAGAAACTCGAGACTTCGTCTTCTCTTAAGAGTCCTGATGTGCTGTGACAGTTCACAACATGTGTTGTGGAGAAACCGTCATTAATATATCTGGTTTCCTACACTTTGGGCGTTACCAACACGCTCGTGCTTGCAGAGGACTACCAATAACATGTCAGCGTTCGAAAGCGAGGGGCGGTCCAAAGCCCTACGTTGAGCCAATGGGACCGCAACACTGGTTATCAAATTTACAATCTGTTTGGGGGATGGTGTAACAAATGGAAACAAATGTGTGTCTTTTACGGATGATATGTGGAAATCCAGCTGTCCATAGTTTAGGGATTCTGCAGGTGTAGAGAGCGCCTAAGGGTGGGGGGGTGTTTGCCTTAACTTCAAGGATAGCACGGCAACGGGCATTGCCTTTGACATACCTTTCCTTCTGAATAGATTTGAAATACGGTGTCTACGCATATCATCAAAGCATGATTCGTAATTCACTGGGTTATTTATCTTAAGTGAAGGTGAAAGATGAACTGGTTCTGTTTCATGTAACATGTTATTGTGTAATGTGAAGCATTCTCTTTTATATAAAGAATACTGTCCGACGCTGAAATAAAATATTTTGATGCATCTATCTTTTATTACTATCTCAGTATTGTAATGGCGATTGATGAAGTGTACTCAGTGTGAGAACGTAACAGATTTAGCAATGTGAGAGTATGCTGAATTTGATTCGAAACCATAGCAGTTGCACGTTTTAAATTGTTTTCCCAACTATTTCGCCTTTATCTCTGCCTTTAAATAGGCATTTTCTTGTGCAAAGATATCTTGAATCGTTCTAAAAACCAGGAGTCGGTGCTAGAAATTCTTTCACATGCTCGCCGTGTGTGTGTTCGCTTTTGAGCGCACATGCAGAAATTGCATTGCTCTGTTCTGAATCTTCCTCCAGATTGTCCAAACAAGCCGGAGCAGACTGGCAGGCGCCAGCCCCGTGACGTCACCCATTCATCCGAGCACTGACGCCTGTCAGCCTGGCGCCGCACGGGCGGTCTCTATGGTAACTACAAACAACGGGCTAGTTCCCCCTCCTGCCTGCCCATTCACCTGCGCAGCGCATACCCTGAGAACAAACTGGCTGCAGTGGTCATCATTCATTTATCACTTTAAACCTCTGATGAGATTACCGCCCAGCGCACCTGCAAACGGCCATTGTCACCAGTTTGTTTCAACAGTTTAAGTAGGAAGAGGAGAGACAGCGTCTCAAGGCTAAAATTAGTGTTAGACCGCGTCTTTTGATGCAGATGTTCAGATGCCCTTAAAACAGCTCATTAGAAAAATCGTGTTACATTCAGTTGCATGGGATACTTTTACGGCAAAAGTTTTCAGATTTTTTTTTTCGTACAATAAAAACAAAAAACGTCACACAACGGCAAATACAATATTAGAGCTGTAGGCTACTAAATTCTACTTTGGAATTTTCCGCGTTGTATTAAGAATTTTTTTTTAATTAAACTGTTCTGTGAATGCCTCCGATTAGCGTTAAATTATTGCTTAATCATGTTTACAGTCGGTAACAAGCTCATATGAAACAAAATTTTGAGAATTAGGAAAATCATAATCTTTTGAACATGGCTAAATACTACTGCATGCTGTCATCTCATAAGGCACATAACGAGTTGTAAAATAATTTTCTACTCATACCGTTAAGTGTTATTATTACTGGTTGGAGCAGTTAAGAGAAAATGAAACTTGCAGCCCGGTCCTAGGTCACAGCTGACAGGGATTCAGGGAGGGCTGGAAAGGAGGAGGAGAAAGTAGAACAATGGGAGTGCAGAGTAGGGATTGTGGGAGAGAATCTAGGCTGGAGCCATGGTGTCTGGAGCGCCCCTCCACTCGCTCATCCAGCTTTTGTTCAGCTGCAAAAGCTATCAGCACTTCCTACTGACACCAACAATAACTCCACACAGCTGGGCCCTTTTAAGCTTGTTTACAGCACATCAAGGCAAGGGCAGAGGAGAGTGAGAGACTGAGGGGGAGAGAGAGAGAGAGAGAGACAGAGAGAAGATGGGGCATAACCTGCTTATTCATTTTAGCCTGTGTTCATGTACCTGTTGTCATTTGTATTTTAACGTATCTGGCTGCTATGACGATCTAATGTCCCCCCCGGGGATTAATAAAGTCAACTGTCTATATCTACCTATCTAACCTGTTCTGCCCCATATATTGCAGCATTACTAAATGTCATTGGAAAAATGATCGAAAAAACAGCAGTTTACAGAAAAAGAAAAAAAAAAGAACTTGAACATATACATAGACATTTTTGTAACTTTCTTTTCACATCCACATTCAATTGTTGGTGTTTTTTTTTTTTTTTTTTTTGAATTCGGTCATAACCTCTCTCATGAGTTTGTATTTTTTTAACCAGAGTAAAGGAACACTGTATATGTGATCATGTGTTAAAATGCTCTTGGGCTGAATTTCCCTTGTAAGAGACAAGAGGGAGGGTGAGCAAACAGTAGGCATTTGTTTGGGCAGTATGATCGTATAAAAACCAGTGCTGTGATTGAATAGTTTAAGTAGAGGCTGCTGATGTGTCCATTATCGTGGGAACGCTAGACTGTGATCACTATCCCTTGGGAATCACATCCTGTCTGATGTCAGAGCGGCGTGCCTTACTCATGTGTCATCAACAAATTACAGCACTATAATGTACACAGGGCTGGAATTCCACAGGAAGCAGTGGGACGGATTTAGTAAATGTGTCATTTAATGCTTTATTTGGATGAACATTTGGTAGATTTATCTAACTGATAACTGATGGTAAGTCAGGGGCTCCCAGTAAAACAAAATACAGAATTTTCATGAATGCATAACTGAAGTATGAATATAATAAATATAGAGAAAATAATACGAAATGACCGGTGACTTACTTATTTATTTATTTATTCCGACATGGAAGCTTCTAATGCATCTCAATTCTTACATACATTCTCACTTGCTTGCTCTGAATTTCACCTCTTTGTGATCGGTTTTACTATTTATTTATTTATTGTTGCGGGCTTGACTCTCATTGTTAGATTATGTATTACTGTATGTATTATTTGGATTTGCAGATGCTAGTAACAGTTGATGCCTTAGATAAGACACATGGTCCACAATCCTGATTTGGGTCCTTGGCCCCTGGTGACTGGCCTCTCCCTCCCATTGTGGCGCTGCGTGGGCACTTTGCAGCAGCTTGTGTGCGCATTCAGGGTCCAAGCACCGGACCCCCCCCTCTGCCTGGTTCCCACACACACTATCAAAGACCTTTAATGGCTTCTAATTAGCTCTCCATCTGCTAGTGACAGTGCACCGGTGGCATGCAAAAGGACCCATTGAGAACATAGGCATTGTGCTTGGGAATACTTTCCACTCCAGTGGCAATTGCTTAGAGAGAGCTTTAGCTATGGGAAGAGCTACATGGACAGAGCTCTGGGGGAGGGCTGGAGTACCAGGACAGACAATAAGAGACAGTGTTGCAGCTTGTTGCAAATCTAATAATGTTGGAGTCCTTTCCGTCTCTGAATTTACCCCTGTCACCCCCTCCCTTCTTTTCCTCCTTCTGCTCTTTGGCAACATTTCCCCCCCTCTCTTAAAGTTAATCTCCTGCTGGATCCAACTCCAGAGAAGGCACTGTTTTCAGCGTGGCCTGCGTTTCATCTGTAGGTTGGGATGGCAGACGGATGGTCGTTCTTCACTGCGTCAGAGTTTGCGTATACGAATGAACGTTATGCTGTCAGGTTGTCGCTAACTGTTTAAAAAACCTGTTTACAGACCTTAAGTTTAAACATTTAAGCATTAAGATTTAAACTTTAAACACATTGATTCATACAAATATAATGTATATTTAAATATCAGAAATATATTAAAGCATCTTATCTAATATAATCCCAGTAAAACTGCAAATGTGACCGTGATCCCGTGTCATGTTTTGACGTTGTAACGGAATGCTTTACCGAGCACAGAAAGGTTTCATAATATATATACATCCCTTCTTTTTCCTGATTTTTCTGTTAGGGACATAAGGGACCAGAGGGCTTGTGGGATGTGTTGAGAAGACCAGATCAGTCCCTCACAGCTGGGATAATGGTTTGTTTTTGGAGGGAAGTCTCCTCTGCTGCTGGACAGCTGTCACCACCAGTGGGAAGGGTTATAGAGGGTAGACAAGCCTAGACTACACGAAGGCCTTTTTCTAAGTCTGTATTTAACACACTGTGGGATCCTCAAACTCCTGTTGATTTCACTGGGCAGCTGAGAAGAAAATCTTTGGCCCCAACCTTTAGATTAAAATGTGTTTGTGTGTGTGTGTGTGATGAATTGATGGTCATCTGACCTGCATACACTCCATACATTCCTGCAGCTGCACAGAGGCGCCAAGTCAGCACAACACACAGAGTTAAGGTTCAACCCTAAAGATGGTTGTGTTGTGTTTGGTGGCAGCTGTGGCCTTCACAAAGACCCATTCAAAGTGGTAAGGGAAAGGGGACAATACCAGGGCTGAACTGAATCTCTCCTCTGGAGTTCCATCCAAAGATTAATTCCTCAAATCAGCTTCCCAGTGGCAGCTTGACCAAAGAGGGAAGCCGTCCTGTTCCTCAAAGTGCATTGTTCCAGTCGCCTGAGAATGGTGCTCTTCGAAGAGCTTTAACAAATGAATCCCAGCATTGACACTGAACAGACATTCCTAGTACCTTTGTGTTGATTATGGCTTGTGTGTAATCTGCTCTCTTGTTTTGAGGTTTTGTTTTTGTTTTTTTTTTTGGCTCTCCCTCTCTGGTGGTATCAGCCTCTTAAAGCACTTGACCAGGAACTGAGGCATGCCTTTGGAGTCTCTTTCAGTGTCTCAGTGTATTTATATCGATATTAGAATCCATATTAAAGTCAATAAGCCTCTAGGCTCAGGGGGGGAAATCTATTATAATCAAAAACAGGAGTAGGAGAAATCTATTGTAATCAAAAACAGGAATCTGGAAGAAACGATAATATACAAAGTAACTTTAGCTATGACAGAAAGTATTTGACTTTCGTATCATAAACCCAAGTCTCAACAGGTGTGCATAAACAAACAGATTTTTCACTGAGGCAGGCTTGAGTGGTTTACACATTCACTTTTTGCTTCATTACTTGATACTTGGACCTGAGCAACGAGCAGAAACCATTACCAGAATGAGAGAGCGAGGCACATTCTTGCATTAGATTTCACTATCAACAGGGCTACTCCTCTATTGCTCCACACAAGGATGAACTCCACCCAGCTCCACACCCAGAACACAGGTGTTTAGCCTGAAGCCTAAGCCCAGAATCAGGTTAAGCATGAGAGCTGTTTTTGCTTACGTATATGAAACTCGGGCTCTTTCAAACACATCCTGACCTTACACTTGCTGTGATCATAATTGTTCTGCACGCCTGATCTTTTCTTTTCTTTTCTTTTCTTTTTTTTTTTTTTTGAAGGAATAAAGGAATTAAAATAAAATGAAAATAAATAGTTATTCCATTCTTTGTCATGTTTTTATCTTTTCCAGAAATGTATGCAATCCTCAAATGAATGCTAGTAATTTTGATTAAACAGTCTTGTAGTTGTTTTTTTTTTAAGTTATATTTATATCTGTTCCTTTATACCGCTTAGATATAAAGTAAAAGAGATATAACTTAAAAGGGAGGGGAATTGATTTGACAGAAAATATACATAATATACGGTAGTAATTTACAGTAGTAAATTAAGAGTTGATGTTTCAGGTAGTGTCCCAGTTAAGGTCATAACCCTGTAGGAATTAATGAGGAAATGTCTGCATGGTCCCATCTGTCGCTGTGCGTTCCCTGTGCATTCTCACGGTGAAGGAATGCACCCTCCGCATAAACACCAGCACCCCTCAACCACCCCCCCCCCCCCAACCCCCCCGCCCCACCCGAGTCAACCCCATTCCTTCAGCGAGTAGAGACCCACGCTGTTCTCCTGCCACTGTTCTTACAGTCTGGGTGATGCTATCCCCTTTCCCACGTTGTCTCAGCAGGCAGGGCAGCACTGACACCCCCTCTGCACTGCAACGAAGCCTGACTTCCAGGAATCCAATTGTGTGAACTAGGCATTCTAAAAACAGCAGAAGGTGCCCTAATTTTTAACTTCTTTCTCTCTCTCTCTCTCTGTGTGTTATTGTTTTTGTAGTGGGTTAACAATAGGGTAGTGGGGAAGTGTGTGCATGTGTGTGTGTGTGTGTGTGTTGAGGGTGTGTGAGAGTGTAGGTGTATATGTATATATGTGTGTGTGTGGGTGTGTATAATATATATGTATATATATGTATATATACACACATTGTTCCCCACACCCATATATACGTGTGTGTGTGTGTGTGTGTGTGTGTGTGTGTGTGTGTGTATGTGTGAGAGAGAGAGAGAGAGAGAGAGAGGGGGTAAAATTGGAGCTTTGAGGAGGAAGTGAATGAGAAACACACACACACACACACACACACACACACACACACACACACACACAGAGTGACAGAATGAGTGGGACACATTCCTCAGCTCTCCCTCTCCTGCACCGAGCCCTGGGAAAATCAAACAGGTGGTTTGGCTCTGCCAGAAAAGCTGCCGGCACCAGAGGTGGGCAGTCCCACAGGCTGCTGGGGGCTATCAAAAGCACTACTCCCAGCTTTCGCCCGGCTCCCAGTCAAAGGCCCAAAGCTTCATTATCATCTGAATTCTGGGAACAGCCTAGGGCCCACAGTAACATCCAAGTAGGCTGTCCATATGGCGTTCGCTTGGAAACCAGTGCATATCTCCCCTCCCCATTCTTCTTCTTTTCACTCTCTCGCTCTCTCCTTCGCTGTAGTTATTAAAGAAGAGGAGGAGGTAAAGACACAGTGCTTGCTGCCTCTGTATGGTTCCTGCGTGGGGGGGGGGGCTAGACCACACAGGCTCGTGCTTGGCTACATGTGTCCTAACACCCAATTTTTTGAGGTCATATATGGTTATGGACCTCACACATTAAAATAAACATACACCATATGCATTAAACTATTTGAGAATAAATTAAGGGAAGTTGAAAAGAAAGTAAGTTTACCTTTTAGACTAACACAAAAGTGCCATATTACGTCATAGTTACTTATATCACTTTTGTTCCTACGTTCTTCTCTACAGTTCAGACTAGCGCTATTAAAATGAATACGCGGGTCATTCTGGATTATTATGCTGTCAGATGGTTCCATTCTGAGAATGTTTATGATCTTGGTAAGTTTACATATTGAGTAAGAAACAGTGATATAATTTTCTTTAGGCTGGCTTCATCAATCAAGATTCGTTTGTTGTAACAGACTTTCTTCTAAGTCAGATCATATATCAGCTGATGGAGACATTTTACCTCAGTGTGAACAGTCTTACATGCTCTTCTGCTGAGCCAAACAAATCTGAATCCGTGTTGAATAAAGAAATAACAGCATATGATGAAGGGCCAGAGTAGTGTTTGCCAACACAGCTCCAACAAGATTTATGCTTTGTTGATTTATACTTTGTTGACTGACAGTGGTTTGAGTAATCATGCAGAAGATGTATTGATGTTCCTCAGAAGGCTTGCGAGACCTACTTGCTGTCATTTAAGGTTTAAATCACATGACTTAATTTATTCATAATGTCTTGGATCTATTTCGAAGTTTGGGTTACCCAAAGAAGCAACAAAATCATGTGTAACTGGTTTTACTTCGACAGCAAAGTATCAGTCACAAACGGCTTTTAATTTATGATCTCTGTTTAATTTACAACAGGACCGTCCAGAGACCACACAAACGTTTGTGAGTGGTCTCGTTAATGTTGAGAAGGGCCGAAAAAATTCTTAATACTTCACGAGCAAATGTTTTAATACGTCACTGAACACATGCCCATGGGTGTTAGTGAGACTGAAACCATCTGTGGGCCCTTAACTAGCCAGTGTTTGAGTACCCATGAGATGTGAGAGAGAGGTGTGAAAAGTCGGTGAGAATAGTGGCCGCTGTCAGGGGAAAGACTCTGGGTCTGTTTGAGAAATACAGTATACTGAAGGGTTTAGAGAGGTGTCTTTTAGTCTCCCCTGTGAGGGTTCGTTGGCTAATAATCAAGCGAATGACAGTGAGCAGAGCTTTAGTGAATGTTTAATCAGCGCAGCAGCTGAGTATTACAGATCCGTCAAAAATACTTGGAATAGGTTTTGCCCAAGTGGGTTTTTCAGTCCCTGTTCTTAGCCTTAACGCTCGGTCACATCACAATGCTGATTTAACGTAGGACAAATTTAAAGTAGTGAAAAATAATTAAGTCTTTTTGATTTTGTGTTGTAACTTGATTGAACAACATGACTGCACTGTATTATCACAGGTGTGTGTGTGTGAGTACGCTAGTGTGTCATTCAGTGTTAACAGCTGAGTGTTTGCTTAATCTTTTGAGGGGAGGGTGGGGGGGTTGTTTTGTTTTTTTACTCTTTAGTATCAGTGATGTAATCTCCCGTAAGTGTGGTACTTTCGGGGAAAGGCACAAAGATCATGAAGACACTGGTTTTGTGTTTTTTTTTTTTGGTTTTGTTTTGTTTTGTTTTTTTTCAGGGATGACTCGGTCGTTTGCACACGCTCAGTAAGAGACTGACTCCGACAAGAACTGCAGCTGTGGACTCACATGCGCAATATGATTTCACAACATCCTCTCTGTCCTCCTTTCCCTGAAAATATCTGTCTTTCTCTCCCTCCCACTTTTCCTCACTGTCTTTACTGAAATGCCCGTATTACAGAGCAGGTGCAGGCTTGAGTCACCAATACTCCTCAACACATGACTGTGTGTGTGTGTGTGTGTGTGTGTGGTGACTCATCCCAGTTCCTGAAGGCCTTCTCTGTGCTGTTCCACCACAGAAAGCTGAGAGTCACAGGTACATGTTGTAATCGTGCTCTGTATTTCCCCGGGTAAAGTCACAGATTCAGCCATCTGGGTTTTTAGCTGTAATTAGGCTGGTGCCAGTAGGGATGACTCTGCGTTTTTCAGGCCACAGACAAAGCAAAAGTGTGGGGAGTGCATTGTGTGTGTTTGTTTGGTTTTGTGTGTGTGTGTGTGTGTGTGTATGTGTGTGTGTGGAGAGACAGGCAGAGAGAGAGAGAAAGACTGCGTGTGAGAGATCTGGACAGTGTCAATGTGTGTGTGTGCAGGTGTGTGTGTGCGTGTGTGTGTGCGTGCGTGCGCAGGCGCGCGTGAGTGTACTTGGAATGATGTGCATGAGCCGTAACTCTCCTGACTCCTGACTCCTCACACAGCTGGCTCAGGCCTGTGTCTCAGGAGGAAAAAACACACACAGGCCAAGCCACATGTCAGTGGAGCCAGCTCTGTGTTTACAACCCACTCTGAGTGATAATGGGCCGTCTACACTGACACCACAGCTCTCCAAACACACACACACACACACACACACACACCCACGCGCACTCACGTACACACACACACACACACACACACACACACACACACGCACACACTCACAGTCACACACAAATAAACGTTCAAATCATCACCTCATCAGGCCATGTATACATTCATATCTTTAAGCTAAGCGCGTACACTGCATAAGAATCTCCGCGGCGTATTCGCATCAAAATCTTTCCGTGTGTATTTGTAAAACCTAATGACAAAAAATGCACATTATGTCATCTTCCAATCTCCATTCCAACTTTCCCTTACATGAGATATGAGATCATTAACAACTCCCAAGACACACCACATGTCATTATATCTTTAAAAAAAAAAAAAAAAAAGGACTGGATACATTTCTTAATTAACCAACCAAGACGGCAAATGATCATAGATTTACTCAAATCAAAAATATATGTGGATAGAAATGCGTCTTAGTGAGGGAATAGTGTGCTTCTTTTCCTTCTACTTGTGATTCATCTGTAAAAGCCCAAGGTTTCCACATCTGCCAGTAGTTAAGCTCCATACTGACGCCATGGTTTTGAGAGGAGTAAGATGATGTCTGCCTCAGTTTTAAGCAGTGCGTTTGGTAGCTATAATGGTGAGAACAATGGTCAAGATAATTGCTGGGTGATTTACAATAAATGTTGCCTATGGTGGAACTCTATATTTAAACAACTTTTCCAATATACAATCCGCATGTGATAAATCTCATTATTAGCTGGAACAGATGGTGGATCTTTGGGAACCAACGAGAAAAGACCAGTAAAGAAAGAGTTGGAAAAAGAGAGGGAAACTCCAAGAGAGGGATCAGGGTTGAATGAGAGTGAGAGTGAGTGAATGAGAGAGTGAAAGAGAGGTAGAGAAACTCTAGATTCTCTTTCTGTATGGTCTAAAGACATTTTCCCCTCAGATGTTGGATCTTCTTCAGATGCTAATGGTTCATTTCTTTAGCCCTGGTCCCTCTTAGCATAACAATGCTGGGAGAAAGAGGGCCCGAAACCTCTGCTTTCTTTAGGAGCCAAAGCCTTGCTTTCTTCTTGACAAATGCTCTTCCTTCTTTGTGAAACTAGTGAAAGCATTCTGAGGCAACCCTGCAAGGTGATCAAAGAGTTAAGTCAAAATGAGTTTGAAATGATCTATGTTGAGGAACAAAATGACATTATCTTTAGTTTTCAGAAGTTTTTTTTTTTTTTTAAATGTATATATATATATATATATATATATATATATATATATATATATATATATATATATATATATATATATATGCATGATAAGGACTGATCGTAACGACACATAAAATATTAGCAATGTTTTAACCAAAGATGTGATTAAATTCAGTTGAATTGGGACGAGTGTTATGGCTATAATTTCCAGATAAAAATCTTCTTAAATGAGATCATTGTTTCTGTCTTTGTCAAGTTTTTGAACGCGCTATCCAACGATGAATTCATAGTTGTTATTCTCATTTTTACCGTCAGTGACCTTCATAGGCCACACAGAGGATTCTTCCCTCCGATTCTTTTATATATACACACATATAGTTCTTTTCCTGTTGAAACTGTGAAAGTTATATAAATTCTACTGAGGAAGTTAAATCAGTGAGAAAATGCTTTACAAAGAGTCTATTTCTCAGGTAGCAAAATTCACATCCTGGCTCCTCACACGGTGAGATACAGCCGTAACGGGCTATTGTTTCCACTGGTCCGCGAGTTGTCTTCTTAGTGAGGCTAATGAATGGGTGGCTATTAGCAGACTATATCCCATTAACACCCTTCAGTTTCCCTCTCTTTATGCTAATGCGCTCAGAGTCCAGGTGCAGCCCCGAGGGATGTCAAGCCTCTTCCAGGTTCAGCTGGAACCCACATAGTCAACATGACACTGTCAACCCACTCACTGCATTAGCACTTCCTCAGTGCTGATGACACATCCTATTTACGCCGAAAAACGACAGGTGTGCCCAGTCAGGACATTTCACTCACAATCGGACTCAAGTTAAACTTAAGTGTGAAACAACGCTGACTGCTCGTTAGGTCAAAGGGGCCCGGGAATCCAGATTCTGGTCTCCGGGTCCTAAACTTTAAAGACTTTGTTTTACAGACTCGGGGAGGAATTTTAAAAGTTTGTTTACTGGGTGTATTTTGAGACGCGGAGATTCCACGCTGTTCCTTCTCTCCTCGTATTTTTAGCTTCTGCAATCTATAATTTCCAAATAAGCTGTGATTATACACTCTTTGTTAATCGTCGTGAGCGAGCAGTGTTTGCGAGCTGAGAGGGGAAACTGGCAGACAGTGTTAAAATGGTCTACAGATGCTGTAGCGCTCCCATGAGGCTCATGAGATACTGAAGATTAAACGATGATAAGTGTCTCATGTCTTTGGCTGAGGGGCTACAGCTGGGGGTCTATGAGACACACACTGAGAGTGAGCGAGCGAGAGAGAAAGAGAGAGAGAGAGAGAGAGAGAGAGAGAGAGAGATGCTTGTTAGAGGCAGAGCTGGAAGAGGGACAAATCCGTCCCTCTGTACCAATATAATTTACACTATATCAAAGCAGTGATCATAGCCATATGCAGAGAGGCAGTGATTCTGACAGAAAACGATGTGGTTTAAAATGAATCAAGAACGTTAACTCGGAACAAAACATGCTATATATCAAGGTCCCAAATGTATTCAGACTGCGTTTAACTGATGGGAAGAAATAAACGTGCATGTAACCCACATGCGCCCGTATGTAGTCTAAATATATACGGTGTGTGCATGCATGTGTCTTCTAGACAGACAGGCGATGCTGGATGTTGGAGGCACATCACACATCTGCTGTGCGGCACCATGGCGACAGGAACCTCTCCGCCTGGTGCCAGTCTCATTTTTATGGGGCCTCTGCAAATGACACACAGCTGGCAGTGTGGGAACAGCTGGCCCTGCCATCACTACACCCAAAAAACGCGTTTTTTTTTTTTTCCCTTCTCTCCCTGGATTTCTATTTTTTTTTTTTTTTTCTGCTGATGCGCTCCGATAGGCTCTCTCTTCCTCCCTTGCTTCGGGGCCCAGACTCGCTGGAGCCGAAGCTCCACAGCTCACTTCCTGCAGGCCGAGCTCACTTCCTGTCTTTTGATGGGCTTTCCTGCCATGCCTCTCTGATTAGGCCTTGAAGACCCTCCTCTATGGGAGCCACTTCCTGCTCCAAAGACAGCTGGAGAGATTATTCCTGCTTTCTGCTTTAGTCAGGGAATTCTCTTCTTTTTTTTTTCTTTTTCAGGATTTTTTTTTTTTTGCTCACAAGTACCTCAGTATTTTTTTTTTCCCTCCATCCCATTATTGCTGATTTTCCATTTTCCCATGTTACACAGTAAAGTTACTGGGACTTTGTGATCTATGTCCCAGGTTCTCTAAATTAGAGAAACATTTCTTGGAATAGAAACCCCCATATAATCAGGCTACTGCTACATTTGTTCTCAATTTACCTCTCACTTTTTCATGGAACATCACACTATTTTTACAATTTGTTCCTTGTTGCAACACTAAAACAGTGACTACAATGAATAACTCATTTGTTGATCCTGCTAATGTTCAGAATCGCTGACCACGATGACTCACTGGTTTTAAAATCAGTGAAAACAGTGTCATTACAGCACTGTTCCACACTTTTTACGACACTGATGGCAAATCCTCTCTTATTCTCAGTAGTGTCACCACTGAAATGATCATGAGCCTAACTATACACTGACATGTAAAAAATAGCTCCATAAAACTTATGCAGGCATGATTTTCTGTGTGTTTTTGTTGGTTTACAGAAACCTTTAAACTCATTTTTAGTTTAGTCATTTGCAGTTCTATGCAAAAAAATTTCATTTCCTGGTTGTTTGTTATTTTCCACGATAGGCTCACTGTATCGAACAACGTGTCTGAAGTTTTGAGTACATTATGTCCCGCCCCCCCCCCCCCCCCCCCCCCCAAAAAAAACCCATGTACCATCATTTAGGCAAAACAAAACCTTTTGGCTGATGAAGCTATATAGGTCACAATGTCCCCTTCTACTCCCGTTGAAAAATGCTTCAAAGTAAAAAGTGAAGACGTGCTAATCTATTTTGCATGTAAAACAACACACAGATGGATCTCCAGCTGCCGAGTGACTGTGCACTTTCTAATGAAATCTCACACGCATTTGTGCTGATGCACTGCTGGACTCTGGGACAGAGGGACCTCTCTCACCCCGGCAATTTTCCGGCAAAACCTTTCCTCGCGGCAGTTGCGCTGGAGTGTAGCGCTCACCTCCGTGCTTTCGTCTAACAGACCGAGCTTCACCGGTCCATCAGACCGAGGGATGTGTGATATCATTGGAGCAGACGCGAGCCTAGTTTCGACTGTGTTGTTCTGGGTCGTGCTGTCAGCGGGAGAGAGGCAGCTTTGAAAGGTCTGGAGGAATGCTGTAGGTGGGGTGTAGAGTGGGCCCTGGTAGAGACAGGCTCTGCTGGGTACGTGACGTTTACTCCACTGAGGAGAGCAGATTGGAGAAATGTTCACAGTGTGAGGAGACCCGTGCGGAAAGAGGAAACTTTTGGGGTCAGTTCATAATAAGGCCAGGTATTTAAATGATAAAGGAGTGATGTAGAACTAAGAGAGACAGCACCACATTCAGTCACTTAACCCCAAGATTGTTCCAGAGGTGTGTGACCTCTGACACACAGAGTAATAAACGCAAGTTGCTTTGGCCAACTGTCTGTGTGAAATGCTAATATGCATTGGACGTACTGTGTGTGTGCAAATGTTTGAGTATGTGTGTGTGTGTGTGTGTGTGTGTGTGTGTGTTTGTGAGAAGATAAGAAGATAGCTGCTCTCAGAAGTGTTTGATGCATATGGTCATTTCCTCTGTCACACACACACACACACACACACACACACACACACACACACACACACACACACACAGACACACAGATGTCTCTGTTCTTACACTCCTGTCTTCTCTCGTGTTTGTCCTAGGTGGATATCCACACACAAAAACACACACACACCATGTGTTCTCCTCCTGTCTCTTTCTCTCTTGTCTCAGTACCCATATGCTCTCCTGGGTGGCAGGGGAAGGCGGGAGGGGAGCTGAGCCCAGGTAGCCCAGCAGCGGGACGGTGCGTCGGACTGTTTCATCTCCGAGGCCTAGCTGTGAGAATCTCCTTTGAAGCTGAGGACGTGACTGTCATAAGGGTCTCACGCCGGTGGCAGAGAACCATTTGGGCATGTCCACAGGTCACTGTGCTTAATGTTGCATCACAGAAAAGGTCCTGCTCCTGTCAACGTAGGGGATAACATAGATACACACACATATATATTTACACACATTCATTGACAGCAGTAAATCTGTGAGCAGACGGATGCTAAGGTTTTACTTTCTTTGTAGGCCCGCGCAAGAGCAAACTCCTTGATCTTTATTGCTGGCCGTAAACGGCTTCACTGATAAAAATCAGTGTAAACAAAACATAGCGTAGACTTACGAGCTGTAAAACCGACGACTGAAAAAAAAAAAAAAAAAAAATAGGTTTAAGCGTGACGGTCGCAGCCGTCGGTCGGCCAAATCGACATGAGACAGCGTGTGTATGAATTTTTAGGCCGCAGCGAGACTTAGGGAGACCCAGCCTATCAGATAGCCTCTCTCTAGGGCCTAGTCTAATTAAATCTCCCTTACTGTGGAGCTGCCCCGCTCGTGCCCTGTGACCCCTCACCTGTGCAGCCGTCCCTAAACGATTCAATGCTCAGGCTAAAAGGGCATTAGGCCCCGTAAGAGATTCAAGTGAGTTCACATCAAACTCTATTTCATTTCGTTCTGTAATCTTAAAACATGCAAAAAGAAAAAAATCCTTTCAGTCACTGACGCCAAAGGAAGGATTTCCTGGTGTATAATCGAATACATGAGAATTCTTGTTGTACTGAGGTGGAATGTATGTTCTTGATTTTTTTTTTTTACGGTGCTCAGACAGTATGACTCAGCTCTAGCCTCCATAAGGCTTTTAAAATGCATTCCTTACGGGTGGTTTCAAGGGGTTTGATAAATGTAGATATTTATTCTAGTGCAGTAAGGTACAGTTGTGCAGTTCCAACTCATCATATCTTTCTATCAGGATAGAAAAAAAAAACCAAAACAAAAAACAATTACAGCAAGCTGTCAAAGGATGTTTAATGTGCACATGTGAGATGGTTTAGAGTTAATCGACGATATCCACATCTTAGGAACAGTGACTTTCAGTTGCTACACTCAATATTTTTCCAAACTGAGAAGTGCTGAAAAGGAGTAATATATGGCAGCCTGCAGACAAATCAACAAGGAAAAATGCACATGTGCAAATCACTTTATTTTTTGCACTTGATTGAGTTTTGATTAACTGCAAAGCATCTGAAAAAAAAAAAGTCAGATCAACGCAGCTATGTGGCAACACGCTTAAACACATGCCGATCTCATCTGAAAGCAGAACAGTTTGTAATAAAACATACTCCATTTTTAACGGAGATACATAAAGCTCTTGAAATAACCCTCTCTTTTTTTTTCTTCCCTTTCCCTCCCCTCCTCTCCTCTCCCTCCCAATCTCTTTTTCACTCTTCTCTTTCTTTTCCGCCTCTTTTGGGAAACATGCCTTTCCCAGCTGTGCAGGCCCCCACAGCGAGAGGCCAGGCTGGGCCAGGATCACAGCTGGCCAGACTTTGTGGAGCCAGTCGACAGGCGCATGGAGGCCCGCCCGCCCAGGCCCTCTTCCTCTGCAAACATGCCCAGGTGTGGGGGCTGATCTCTGGGCTTCTGATGTGCAGAGAGAGAGGGGGGTCAGGGCTGGAAGGAGGCAGGGGGAGGAGGAGGGGGGGGGGGCATTCCCACTGAAGCTGTGTCAACAGTGAATGAAGGGGAGTGTTTGTGGTGCTGATGGTAGGGGCACAACCTTCAGGGAGAGACAGTTTGCAACAATTACTGCTGTATAGTAACCACATTGTAGCTAAATTGCTCATACTTATCCAAAGGAATCCTGAGCATTGGCTTTAATTTGAGATGCATGTAGGCACAGCGGTTGCTTGTATAAAAAACCAGCAGTGTGCTCGTGTACACACGCGCACACACACACACACACACGCACACATGCACGCACACACATCTTCATATTCCCTACATATGCTTTTTATAACACGATGTAAAAACAAAAAAAAAAGTTTAATGTATTAAACATGCATTTTCTTAAAGTTTCTCTGCTCAGTTCTTGCGGTGAAACTGCGATGCCTCCGTTCTGAGAGTGACTGCTCTCGCTCTCGCCTCTGTGAGCTGACGGAAAGGGGAGTATGAGATGAGATAAGGCTCGGCCAGAACCACCCCCCCCTCCCGCCGACCCCCCCCCCCCCCCCCCCCCCCCCCCCAAACCTTTGAACGTCTTTATCTGTTTGTCAGGCCGTGACACTCCACCCTCCCAAATCTCTGCGTATGACCGCAGCATTGGGGAACATCCAGAGCCAGAGACCAGGACTAATGATGAGGCTGACTGATGACTCTCCCGCCCTGGGATCTCTCACACTCTCACTCTCACTCCGTCTGTCTGGGGCTCAGGAACAGAAAGGACTTCAGTCCCTCTAGTGGTTGTGGAAGGGAATTCAGGA